>NC_138552.1:8724929-8944929 GCF_964273705.1 Natrix helvetica
TCTCTCTCTGTATCTTTCTCTGTCTCTGTCTCTCTCTCTCTCTGTCTCTCTGTCTCTCTGTCTCTCTCTCCTGCTCCACTCTTCCTAATTTTGGTTGGTAATTTAAGACCAATTCTGGGCCCTTTCTCCGATTTCCTAAATTACTTTCCTAAAGTAAAGCCCTTTTTTCCTAGAAGCTCTACCGAGAAGGCAGAAGAATGTATACTTAAAGTGATTAAATGAAGGTACAGTTCACCCCACTGAGTACGGTGGCTTCCTGACATTGACTCTGCTGCTTTTGTAAACAAAAAAGACCCCAGTATATATATATATTTTTCCTGCCCTAAAAAAATCATACCGGCTTAGCAACCACATGACTTTAGGCAGAGGGAAAAATCTGACAAATATAGGTGACGATGCTTAGGAATAACTCGTCCTCAAGAAGATGTGGTCAACCCCCCCCCCAAAAAAAACCCGCTAGCAGCGTTGCAAAACACGGAATCTTGGGCTAACTGAACCGTCAGGATTTCCAGAGATGTGAAAGTGTCACAACGAAAAAGAGATGAGCTAAGGTCTGATTGGTATCTTTTATAGGCCCATTAAGGCTTGGAGTGTTGACATGTTCTCAAACAATCAAAACGAGTGATACAATACAGCATTCGGTGGAATTATTTGGTGCAATATGCATAGGGATAACATCCCCATGGTGTTTGTGTAAATTACCTTTTTTTTCGTATTTCGAAGCTGGGTGTTTCACTGGTTTTCCTTCAGGGAGTCCTCGACTTATAAAAGTTCACTCAGGGACCCTTCGAATTTAGAACGGCCCTGAAAAAAGCGACTTAAACTGTTTTTTCACACTTAGGATGGCTGCAGCATCCCCGTGATCAGGTAATCAAAATTCAGACGCTTGGCAACTGGCATGAACTTAGGACAGTTGCCCTGTTCCTGGGTCACGGGATTTGCAATGTGGCTGCAAATGTTGTTGTGGCCCGCCAGGGGAGCTGGCAGCAGAGACAGACAGTGAGGAGGTTGGGGAGGAACATGGGCCAGTCCTGGAGGCTGGGGAAGGCTCGGATGAGGGCTCTGTGTCGGAGGCAGAGGTGGAGCCAAGGCCGTCTGGCAGTGATCAGCTGCCTTCAGACAGCAATGAGGCAGAGGAACAGGAGGAGCCTGTTCCCAGTGTCCGCATGCACAGAGCTGCCAGAAGAAAAGAGCATCTCAGAAATCAGGGTCGACTTGGGAGTAAAGCCACAGGTGGAAGGTTATTTGCCCCTTCCATAGGAAATAAATACAAGAAGAGGGAAAGGGGACGGGGCTTTTGCAGGAAACAATTTGGTCATTAGATTCGTTCCAGGAGTGTGAAGATCTACAATATACAATATACAATAGTAGAGTTGGAAGGGACCTTGGAGGTCTTCTAGTCCAACCCCCTGCCTAGGCAGGAAACCCTATACCGTTTCAGACAAATGGCTATCCAACATCTTCTTATAGACTTCCAGTGTTGGGGCATTCACAACTTCTGGAAGCAACTTCTGTTCCACTGATTAATTGTTCTTAACTGTCAGGCAATTTCTGTCCGTGAATCTCAGAGACTCTGTGCCCAGTCTTTCCTTGCACAGCACCTCCTTTGGAAAATATTGACATGGCAGCTTTCCAAGACAGATAAGGTCTGTGGTCATAAATACTCCTTTGAAAGACTGTTTGCCAGGCCTTTGCTGAATGTGAATGAGAGGAATTCACATTTGTTTAATAAAAGGGGTTTTGTCGGGATCAGGAATCTCCTTTGTGCTTTTGGGGGAAGCCTAGGTCAGAACAGGGGTCACAGTTAAGATGCTTGGCAGCTGACTCATATTTATGACGGTCCCAGGATCAACTTTTGAGACCTTCTGACCAACAAAATCAACGGGGAAGCCAGATTCATTTCACAACCATGTCACTAACTTGAGGTTGTAAAATAGGGCAAAACTCACCTCATAAATATTTAAGAAGCCAAAAAAAAAAAAAAATGTGGGCTCAGTTGTCGTTTCGGTTGTATAACCACACCCATGCAACACAGGTAGCCACCAACATAGAACCACAATTGAGCCCCAAATTTCTGTCGCTAAGCGAGACAGTTGTGAAGTGAACGTTGTCCCATTTTACGCCCTTTCTTGCCACTGTTGTTAAGTGAATCACTGTGGTTTGTTAAGTTAGTAGCATGGTTGTTAAGTGAATCTGGCTTCCCCGTTGACTTTGCTGGTCAGAAGGTCGCAAAAGGGGATTGCGTGATCTCAAATATGAGTCGGTTGCCAAACCTCTTAATTCTGATCACGTGACCATGGGGATGCGGCAGCCGTCATAAGTGTGAAAAGTGTCATAAGTCACTTTTTTCCCAGGGCCGTTGTAACTTTGGACAGTCACTAAATGAACTGTTGTAAGTCAAGGACTACCTGTGTATGACACTAGTTTGGGGCCTTAATCTGCATAGGTTGAGCTTTTAAAATCAACATTACAAATATAAAATTGACCAATGATGCCACGGGGGGGTTTCCGGATTCTGTTCCAACTGGTACGGTTGGAATGGCCACGGAATCACTCATATGCGCGCATGCGTTGTAGCATCAAATGACGCTTCCGCAAGCCTCTGCGACGCTTCAGCTGCTCGGCGGAGCGTCGCGCAGGTGCCGTATGTGCCATGCTCATGCACGGAAGCAGCAAAAGCTTAAAGCACAGGTAAGGAGCGTGGGGCGGGGGAGGCAGGGGGGCCCTCCGGAGCACCGTACTGGAATGGTACTCAGTGCTCCGGGCAGGATCCGGTACGTCCGTACCGGGGTGTACTGCCTGCAACCCACCACTGAATGGTGCAAATATAAACTTGGCAATTTAAGGGCAATGACTAGGGAGACTTATACACATACATTTATGAATGAGGGTGTAAGTTCCAAAGATCTTAAGAGTGAAAAAAAAATGGGTTTAATGGTTAGGGAAGGGAACTGGTAGAGTGAAATCAATGCTTTTTAGAAGGAATGAGCTGGAAGGGGCCTTGGAGGTCGTCTAGCCCAGTCCTGCTTAAGCAGGAGAACCTATACCAGTGATGGCTAACCTTTTTTGACGTGGGTGCTAAAAGTACGGGCGCACATGTGCCCACACCCATAATTCAATCCCCCCTCACCCCCCGCGCTTGCCGCACCACCTCCCCCAGCCTCCTCAAGGCTGGGGAAGGCCAAAACGGCCACCCCCGGCCTCCCGGGGGCCCTCCGGAAGTTGGAAACGGCCCATTTCCGAACTTCCGGTAGGCCTGTTTTTTTGCCCTCCCCAGGCTTCAGTGGCTTTCCTGAAGCCTGGAGAGGGTGAAAACGGCCTCCTCCAAAGGGGGGGGGGGTTGCTGCCGGCAATACTGGCAGTTCGGTGTGTGCGCAATTTTGTATTGAACCTTAAAAAAACGAAGAAAAACAATTTTGTGCAATTAAAATTGTTCTGTGCATGAGCAGAACTTAGGAACAAGATGGCAGCGCCAATGGCGCCAGCCGGGGAACCGTTTTGGGGGCGTGGCAGGCCGGGGCTGCGGCCTGTTCCAGTGACCCAAGCCACCAAACCACTACCGGTTCGGCCGAACCAATCTGAACCGGTAGAAATGCACCACTGCCTTCCAGAGACCCTTCGAAGGCCAAAAACCAGCTGCGCGCTGAAGCTGACGTAGGGCAGGGGTCGGCAACCTTAAACACTCAAAGAGCCATTTGGACCCGTTTCCCACACCAAAGAAAACACCGGGAATCACAAAACCCTTCCCGTGCCTGACTGTTCCCCGAGTGCCCCCAAAACCAGCATATGTATTTGAATTAAAGGTTCTGTTTTCTTCTGAAACTTTTCTTGGCTTTATCCATGGTTGGCCTACTGCGGGTCAAAAAGCTCCATCAATTGTGTTGGCATTTGTGACACCTATTTTTTAGCGACAGGGAGCCGCAGCAGAGGGATGAAAGGGCCACATGTGGCTCCAGAGCTGCAGATTGCTGACCCCTGACCTAGGGCAATGGCTCGCGTGCCCTCAAAGATGGCTCTGCGTGTCACCTGAGGCGTGCATGTCATAAGTTTGCCATCATGGACTATACTATTTCAGCTAGGTGATTAGACCAAGGGGGTCAAACTTAATTTCATTGAGAGCCACATCAGGGTTGTGTTTGACCTGGGAGGGGTGGTGGTGGGCTGGCTGGGGTGGGTGTGGCCAGCATGATGTCACTTGTGTCGGGGGCGGGCATGCGGTGGGGCCAAGCGCTCTGCCAGTAAAAACGAGCTCCTGAGCTCCGTTTTCGGCTGCGATGGCCTCCTGCAACCCTCTGCCAGTGAAAATGGACCTAGAGGACTACGCTATTTGCTATTTTCACGGTGGCCCCGCAGGTCAGATCCACAGGCCGGATCTGGCCTCCCGGCCTTGAGTTTGACGCCCCCTATCTAGACTCTTCTTAAAACCATCCAGTGATGGACCGCTCACAATTTCTGGAGTGAAATAGTTCCACTGGTTAATTGTCCTCCCTGTCAGGAAGTTTCTCCTTAATTCCATGTTGCTCCTCTCCTGGATTGGTTTCCATCCATTCTTTCTTGTCCTGCCTTCGGGTGCTTTGGAGAATAAAATCGAGCCCCTCTTCTTTGTGGCAGTCCCTCAAATACCAGAAGATTGCTGTCAATGCAGTACTGCAGGCTACTACTTCTGCTGACTGCCGGCTGCCTGCAGTCTGGCAGTTTGAATCCCACCAGGCTCCAGGTTGACTCAGCCTCCCATCCTTCCAAGGTGGGTAAAATGAGGACCTAAATTGTTGGGGGCAACCATCTGACTCTGCAAACCGCTTAGAGAGGGTTGTCAAAGCACTGTGAAGCGGTATATAAGTCTAAATGCTATTGCTATTGCTTCTTGTTCTGCCCTCTGGTGCTTTGGAGAATAATACTTTATCTTAATAATCAGAATAACAGAATAGCAGAGTTAGAAGGGACCTTGGAGGTCTTCTAGTCCAACTCCCTGTACAAACAGGAGACTCTCTCCCATTCCAGACAAATGCCTGTCCAATATCTTCTTCAAAACCTCCAGTGATGGAACGCCCATAACTTCTGGAGGCAAGTAGTTCCACTAATTAATTGTCCCCACTGTCAGGAAATTTCCCCATGGTCCTAGGCTGCTTCTCTCCTTGATTAGTTTCCATCCATTGCTTTTTAATTTGCCTTCAAGGTGCCTTGGAGAATAGGTTGACCTGCTCTTTTTTGTGGCAAATAAGAAGCCTATTTTCACTATTTTTACCCCAGGTGTGAACTTCTTCCTTGGTGCGAAATGTAGGTGAGCTTGATGTAGGTAGGCCTTTTGAGTTGTGTTTTTATTTCTTGCTTAGTGTGAAATAGGTGGAGCTGGGAAGGTTCGCAATATAAATAGATGTGGTTTTTTCTGATGGATGCTTTATTTTTTCCCTGCTGCCAGTGGAGCTTTCCCCGCTCTGTTGAGGCAGAACGTTGTGAGGGCACAACCTGAACTGCAGTGGGGATGATATGATCATGGATCATTTGTGAGGAATGTTTTCCGTTGCTGAGTTGTAAATCATACATACATAAATCTTGACAAGACGCTCGGTTGAGTGTAGTGATCCAAGGAATAGGACTAGAAACTACGACGCTGTGAGTTCTAGTTCTGCCTTGTTACGGCCCGCCAGTGGCCAGCGGATCTGGCAGCAGACTCAGACTGTGAGGAGGTTGGGGAGGAACGTGGGCCAGTCCTGGAGTCTGGGGAAGGGTCTGTCTCGGAGGCAGAGAGGGGGTCAGAGGCGTATGGCAGCTATCAGCTGCCTTCAGAGTCAGACATCAGTGAGGCAGAGGAACAGCTGGAGCCTGTTCCCAGGGTGCAGAGTTGCCAGACGAAGGGAACAACTAAAGAACAGGGGTTGACTTGGGAGTAAGGCCACAGGTGGACGGTGAATGGACCCTCCCTATAGGGAATAAAGAGGAGCAAAAGGGAAGGGGAGTTTTCAGGAGACAATTAGTTCAATTCATTAGGGCAGTGGTGGCGAACCTATGGCACGCGTGCCACAAGTGGCACGCGGAGCCATTTGTCAGGGCACGCGAGGCGCTGCCCTGTCAGCTGGCCAGCGCGCATGCACCCGCTGGTCAGCTGAGTTCACCCTTTTAAAAGCTATTTTTCGCCTTCCCCAGGCTCCAGAGGCTTTATAGGAGCCTGGGGAGGGCGAAAAGAGCCTTCCCCGCCCCCCCCCCGGAGGCTTCAGGGACCGTCCCTGAAGCCTTCGGAACGCTTAAAACCACCCTCTGAGCAAACCGGAAGTCACTTCCGGGGGTGGCTCTTTTTGCCCTCCCCAGGCTCTTATAAAGCCTCTGGAGCCTGGGGAGGGCGAAAAAAGCATGTAAAAATTGTGGGGGGGGTTGTCACGCGTTGTGTGCGCATGCGCGCTGGGGGGGTGTCGCGCGTTGCATTATGGGTGCGGCACGCCCGCACACGACCCCCCTGCGCTCCCCCCACTTGTGGCACGCGAGCCGAAAAAGGTTCACCATCGCTGCATTAGGGTGAAGATCTGTTCCTGACCTCTTGCCAAGGATTGTCTGCTAAAGAGTGGCGTTTGGAAGATATCGGCCTGGTAGCTCTCCAAGCCTGATAAAAGTCTGTGGTTGTGAAATCTCTTGCAAGACTGTTGGTTGGGACTTTGCTGGAGAGGAATTCATTTTAAACTGAATAAAAGAGGTTTTATCAGGACGAGGAGTCGGCTACGTGGTTTTGGGAAGCCTAGGTGAGAACATGCCTTAGGTGCAAAGCTAAGCTGGGTGATCTTGGCCAGTCACTCTGTCTCAGCCTTAAGACGAAGGCAAGGGCAATCACTTGAGAAAAACAGAGCATGGACTTACCTATGTAGTTGCCCAAGCTGATTCTAAGGAGCTGCATACAGGTAACCCTCAATTTACGACCACGATAGAGTGTTAAATCTATGTTGTTAAGTGAAACATCTCTGAAGTGAATTCTGCCCTGTTTTATGACCTTTCTAGCCACAGTTGTTAAAGTGAATCACTGCAGTTGTTAAGGGAATCTGGCCATACCCTGTTCGCTTTGCTTGTCAAAAGGTCTCAAATGGTGATGTCATGACCCCAGGGCATAGCAATTGCCAATTGTTTGAATTTTGACCACATGCCTTACAAGCATGAATGCTTGAGTTGGTTGCAGCCCTTGAGCCAATGTTATGGGGTGGGGGGGTGGTGGGGAAGGCAAAGGGTGAGATCTATCATTTGCGGAAGTGAGGTTGTCTCTTATAAGGAAGGAAGGAAGGAAGGAAGGAAGGAAGGAAGGAAAGAAGGAAGGAAGGAGGAAAGAAAGAAAGAGGGAGGGAGGAAGGAAGAAGAAAAAGAAGGAAGGAAAGAAAAAGAAAGAGGGAGGGAGGGAGGAAAGAGAAAGAAAGAAAGAAAAAGAAAGGAAAGAAAGAAAGGGAAGGAGAGAGGAAAGAGAAAGAGAAAGAAAGAAAAGGAAAGAAAGAAAGAAAGAAAGAAAGAAAGGGAGGGAGGGTGGAGGGAGGAAGTAATAGAAGAAAGGAGGGAGAGGGAATGAGGAAGAAAGGAAAGAAGGAAAGGGGAAGGAAGGAAAAGAGGAAAGGCTGGAGAAGGCAAAAAGGAAGGAAGAAAGAAAGAGAGAGGGAGGGTGAGGGGAATGGTGAAAGGAAAGAAGGAAAGAAAGAGGAGAAAGAAAGAGAATGAGAGAAAGTGTGAAAGAGAGAGAGAAAGAAAGAAAGAGAGAGAGAAAGAAAGAAAGAAAGGCTCCCACCACCATCACAATCAATTTGCACTAAAAATAAGAATTAGGTGACCTGCAGGTCTAGATTTAAACTGGAGTTAATGATCACCATGGAAGGAAAAGTTAAACTCATTTCTCCATTGCAAGGAAGAAAACTGTTATCAGGTGAGCCGTGCTGCTCTCTGTTAGGACATTGGCTCTCCCTTTTTCGACTTTTAAATCTTTCAGTGGAAGATGCCTTGAAGCTTCTCCTTTGACAGCCTTTCAAAGGAAGCTCTCTAAAGTCAGGCACCCGGCCAACCTAGTTAAAGCAAGATCTCCAGGAAGCGTCTGGGTTCGCAGGAGAAGTGACAGCTGCTAGGAAGAGTCCAGCAACTGCAGATGGGCTTTCTCCAAGAGAAGAGTTCTTAACAAAGTCGTTCCCCCTTCCCTCTTGCTGTAGAAAAAAAAAAGGCTTTTGATTAAGCCAAAAGCAAGAAGATGCAAGGATATCACCATGCCAGGGATGCTTCTGTACCAGGGATGGGTACCTTGAGCCCCAAGACCAGCCCTTCATGAAATTGGGCAGCAATGAAACATGAAAATTCAATAGCAACCAGTCCTTTTTAGAAATAAGAAGCAAAATAGGGGAAGGATCCCATATCCTTTAAAGAGAGAAAGAGGGAGAGAGTGCAGAGGCATCATGAATAGAATAGAATAATAGAACAGAATAATAGACTAGAATAATAGACTAGAATAGTAGAATAGAATAGAGAAGGGAATAGAATAATAGAATAGAATAGAAAAAAATAGAATAGAATAGAATAATAGAATAGAATAGAGAAGGGAATAGAATAGAATAATAGAATAGAATAGAAAAGAATAGAATAGTAGAATAGAATAGTAGAATAGAATAGTAGAATAGAATAGTAGAATAGAATAGAATAGAATATAGAATAACAGAGTTGGAAGGGACCTTGGAGGTCTTCTAGTCCAACCCCCTGCCTAGGCAGGAAACCCTATACCGTTTCAGACAAATAGCTATCCAACATCTTCTTAAAGACTTCCAGTGTTGGGGCATTCACAACTTCTGGAGGCAAGCTGTTCCACTGATTAATTGTTCTAACTGTCAGGAAGTTTCTCCTCAGTTCTAAGTTGCTTCTCTCCTTGATTAGTTTCCACCCATTGCTTCTTGTTCTCCAAAGTTACTTTGGAGAATAGTTTGACTCCCTCTTCTTTGTGGCAACCCCTGAGATATTCCTGCAATCCTTCTTCTTAAGGCGGCCCTCCTGGGCACAAAACAAATTATTTGTTTCTGTTGTAGGAGGCAGATTAAAATACAGGTAGTCCCTGATTTACAACAGTTCATTTAGTGACCGTTCAGCGTTGCAACGGCACTGAAAAAAGTGACACGATGGTATTTCACAGGTACGGCCATTGCAAGCATCCCCAAGGTCACATGATCAAAATCCAGGGGCTTGGCAACTGACTCACATTTATGACGGTTGCGGTATCCTAGGGTCCTGTGATCCCCTCTTGCGACCTTCTGACAAGCAAGGTCAATGGGGAAACCCGATTCACATAACAACCGTGTTACTAATTTTGCAACTGCAGTGATTTCACTTAAGAAATGTGGCAAGAAAAGTCTCAAAACGGGGCAAAACTCAGGTGACAAATATTTTGCTTAGCATCAGAAAGTTTGGGCTCTATTGTATAAGTCGAGGATATATAAAATTTAAATTTCTCAAGGATCTCAAGAATGAACACACACACACACACACACACACACACAAACACACAAACACCAGGGGTGGGTTCCAGCAGAGACTACTGCCGCTTTGCTCTGGGACACACTGTGTGTGTGTTTGTACATCAGTGGTGGGTTTCAAATGTTTTTAGAACTTCTTCTGTAGGTGTGTCCTGCTTTGTGGGAGTGGCTTGCTGGCCATGTGACCGAGTGGGAATGGCTTGCCGGCCATGTGACTGGGTGGGCGTGGCCAACTTGTAAAATGTGGTGAAACTCACTTAACAACACTCTTGCTTAGCAACCAAAATGTTGGCTCAGAAACTCTGGCATTTGAAGCACGCAAGTCTTAAAGCTGTCAAGTTACAAGACCCTTGCACCCCTAACCCTTTAGAAAAAAACCCCCAGGGGTGTTCAAACTTGACAGTTTTAAGACCTACAATAGCAGAGTTGGAAGGGACCTTGGAGGTCTTCTAATCCAACCCCCTGCCTAGGCAGGAAACCCTATACCGTTTCAGACAAATGGATATCTGACATCTTCTTAAAGACTTCCAGTGTTGGGGCATTCACAACTTCTGGAGGCAACTTCTGTTCCACTGATTAATTGTTCTCACTGTCAGGAAGTTTCTCCTCAGTTCTAAGTTGCTTCTCTCCTTGATTAGTTTCCACCCATTGCTTCTTGTTCTACCCTCAGGTGCCTTGGAGAATAGCTTGACTCCCTCTTCTTTGTGGCAACCCCTGAGATATTGGAACACTGCTATCATGTCTCCCCTAGTCCTTCTTTCTATTAAACTAGACATACCCAGTTCCTGCAACCGTTCTTCATATGTTTTAGTCTCCAGTCCCCTAATCATCTTTGTTGCTCTTCTCTGCACTCTTTCTAGAGTTTCCACATCTTTTCTACATCGTGGCGACCAAAACTGAATGCAGTATTCCAAGTGTGGCCTTACCAAGGCATTATAAAGTGGTATTAACACTTTACGTGATCTTGATTCTATCCCTCTGTTGATGCAGCCTAGAACTGTGTTGGCTTTTTTGTCAACTGCTGCACACTGCTGGCATATATTGAAATGGTTGTCCACTAGGACTCCAAGATCCCTTTCACAGTTACTACTGTTGAGCCAGGTACCACCTATACTGTACCTGTGCATTTCGTTTGTGGACTTCAACTCCCAGAATTCCTCCTCCAGTCATGTTGGCTCAGGAACTCTGGCATTTGAAGCACGCAAGTCTTAAAGCTGTCAAGTTACAAGACCCTTGAACCCCTAACCCTTTAGGAAAAAAAACCCCAGGGATGTTCAAACGTGACAGTTTTAAGACTTTAAGGTTTAGATAGGACTCTTAGAGGCAGGTGGGGCGATTGGTGAGTCAGCCAATCAGTGAGTGGAGGGCAGGGCAAGCATGGTGCTGACGGGCGGGAGGGAGGGAGCTGGAACCGGTTCTAAACGGCACGGTAGGTTTGTGGAACCTCTTCTATAGAAGAGATTAGAACTGGCAGGAACCCACCCCTGGTGTACATGCACAGTACAACTAAAATTGCTCTGCACATGCGCAGAAGCAAAAAACTAGATGGCGCCACCTACAGTGCTGCCGGGAGAACCAGTTTGGGGGGCATGGCAGGCCTGCCAGTTCCAGCGACCCAAGTCGCCAAGCTACTACCGGTTCGGCTGAACCGGTCCAAACCAGTAGGAACACACACTCAGTACAAAAACTGGGGTATCAAACACTTAATTTTTGCCAGCTTAATTGTGACGGCAACTTCATTGAAACAGGGACTTAGAAAATTGCGGTTGCTAAAGGTGTGTAAAAGATTTTGAAGGGGAAACATATCAACTCCCAAAGGACTCAGTTTTGCCTGGCAACGGGAATCCATTCTTTCTTGGAAGCAGTCAAACTTTGATTCAGTTTAACAACTTCCAACTGGAACAGATGGATTCAGGGTCAGATATATTTTAGCCCAGAGGAGGTATTCAGCCGGTTCGGACTGGTTCACCCAAAATCATGGGTGGGCAAGCCCCCGCCTCCCCCCTGCTGCCCTGACTCTATGCTGTCCTATTTAAGTATGTTTTTGAGGCTGGGCACATGCACGTAAGGCTTATGTGTGAGTAAATCACATGTGCGGAAGGCCGGGTGCATGAATGGACAGGCGCATGCACCCGTGAAGCAGGTATGCACGCATGAAGTGAGCAGGCACATGGGGGATGAACCGGTGGCAATAAAATGTGAAACCCACCATTGTTTTAGCCTCAAAATATGTCAAACTCTGCTAGCGGTAGCCACATTAGTAAGTTAGGAGAAGGCAGCCACGGGGAGAGACATACAATAAGAGATTTGGGTCAGTCCAGGCAAGAAAAACAAAATGCACAGGTACAGTATAGATGGTACCTGGCTCAATAGTAGTAACTGTGAGAGGGATCTTGGAGTCCTAGTGGACAATTACTTAAATATGAGCCAGCAGTGGGCAGCAGCTTCCCCCAAAGCCAACACAGTTCTAGGCTGCATCAATAGAGGGAGAGAATCAAGATCACGTGAAGCATTAATACCACTTTATAATGCCTTGGTAAGGCCACACTTGGAATACTGCAATTCAGTTTTGGTCGCCACTATATTAAAAAAGATGTTGAGAATGTGCAGAGAAGAGCTTCAAACATGATTAGGAGGCTGGGGGATAAAACACAAAGAACAGTTGCAGGAACTGGGAATGTCTCATTCAACATCTTCATCAATGATTTGGATGAGGGAATAAATGGGGAACTCATCAAATTTGCAGATGATACCAAGCTGGCAGGAATAGCCAACACTCCAGAAGACAGGCTTAAGATACAGAAGGATCTTGACAAACTTGAACATTGGGCACTAGCTAATAAAATGAAATTCTATGGTGAAAAGAGTAAGGTTCTACATTTAGGCAAGAAAAACGAAATCCACAGGTACAGTATAGGTGGTACCTTACTCAACAGTAGTAACTGTGAGGGGGATCTTGGAGTCCTAGTGGACAACCATTTAAATATGAGCCAGCCGTGTGCAGCAGCTGCCAAGAAGCCAACACAGTTCTAGGCTACATAAACAGAGGGATAGAATCAAGATCACGTGAAGTGTTAATACCACTTTATAATGCCTTGGTAAGGCCACACTTGGAATACTGCATTCAGTTTTGGTCGCCACGATGTAGAAAAGATGTGGAGACTCTAGAAAGAGTGCAGAGAAGAGCAACAAAGAGGATTAGAGGACTGGAGACTAAAACATATGAAGAACGGTTGCAGGAACTGTGTGTCTAGTTTAATAGAAAGAAGGACTAGGGGAGACATGATAGCAGTGTTCCAATATCTCAGGGGTTGCCACAAAGAAGAGGGAGTCAAACTATTCCCCAAGGCACCTGAGAGTAGAACAAGAAACAATGGATAGAATCTAATTGAGGAGAGGACCAACTTAGAACTATGGAGAAATTTCATGACAGGAGAATTAACCAATGGGACAGCTTGCCTTCAGAAGTTGTGAGTGTGCCCATCACTGGAAAGAGACCAGACAGCCACTTGTCTGGAACGGTATAGGGCAATGTTGGCAAACTTTTTCTGCACCAAGTCCTGAAATAGTAGTATGAGCGTGCGGTGCAGGGCAGTGTTGGAAAACAGAAGAGCAGCTCCCCGGCGTGCATGCACTGGAGTGCCAGAAACTGGAGGAGCAGCTCCCTGGCGTGCATGCGCGTGTCGGAAACTGGAAGCTCAGCTTTCCGGCACATGCCAGGGAGCTGCTTTTCCAGTTTCTGGCGCTCCCACATTTCCGAAGACCACATGCGCCCCCGAACCCAGAAAAGCAACAGGCAACGGCTGGTGTGCCTGGAGAGATGGCTCTGCATGCCACTTCAGGCATACTGCATTCAGTTTTGGTCGCCACGATGTAAAAAAGATGTGGAGACTCTAGAAAGAGTGCAGAGAAGAGCAACAAAGATGATTAGGGGACTGGAGACTAAAACATATGAAGAACGGTTGCAGGAACTGGGTATGTCTAGTTTAATGAAAAGAAGGACTAGGGGAGACATGATAGCATTGTTCCAATATCTCAGGGGTTGCCACAAAGAAGAGGGAGTCAAACTATTCCTCAAAGCACCTGAGGGCAGAACAAGAAGCAATGGGTGGAAACTAATCAAGGAGAAAAGGAACTTAGAACTGAGGACAAATTTCCTGACAGTTAGAACAATTAATCAGTGGAACAGCTTGCCTCCAGAAGTTGTGAATGCCCCAACACTGGAAGTCTTTAAGAAGATGATGGATAGCCATTTGTCTGAATGAAAAGAAGGACATGATGGCAGTCTTCCAATATTTGAGGGGCTGCCACAAAGAATACAATACAATACAATAGCAGAGTTGGAAGGGACCTTGGAGGTCTTCTAGTCCAACCCCCTTGCCTAGGCAGGAAACCCTATACCGTTTCAGACAGATGGCTATCCAACATCTTCATAAGTTTCTCCTCAGTTCTAAGTTGCTTTTCTCCTTGATTAGTTTCCAACCATTGCTTCTTGTTCTACCCTCAGGTGCCTTGGAGAATAGCTTGACTCCCTCTTCTTTGTGGCAATCCCTGAGAAGAGGGAGTCAACCTATTCTACAAAGCACCTGAAGTCAGAACAAGAAACAATGGATAGAATCTAATTGAGGAGAGGACCAACTTAGAACTATGGAGAAATTTCATGACAGGACAATTAACCAATGGGACAGCTTGCCTTCAGAACTTGTGGGTGCGCCCATCACTGGAAAGAGACTGGACAGCCACTTGTCTGGAACAGTATAGGGTAATATTGGCAAATTCTTTCTGTACCAAGTCCCGAAATAGGAGTACCAGCGTGTGGTGCAGGGCAATGCTGGAAAACAGAAGAGCAGCTCCCTGGCATGCATGCATGGGAGTGCCAGAAACTGGAGGAGCAGCTCCCTGACGCGCATGCGCATATCGGAAACTGGAAGCTCAGCTTTCCGGCACATGCCAGGGAGCTGCTTTTCCAGGTTCTGACGCTCCCACATTTTCGAAGACAACATGCGCCCCCGAACCCAGAAGAGCAACAGGCAACGGCTGGTGTGCCTGGAGAGATGGCTCTGCATGCCACTTCCGGCACGCGTGCCATAGGTTCACTATCAATGGTGTAGGGTCTCCTGCTTGAACAGGGGGTTGGACTAGAAGACCTCCAAGGTTCCTCCTAATGCTGTTATTCTATAAGTCCCTGCAGTTTTCTTGGCAAAAAATGTTCAGAAGTAGTTTGCCATTGCCTCCTTCCTAGGGCTAAGAGAGAGGGACAGGCCCGAGGTCACCTGAAGGCAGGACAAGAAGCAATGGATGGAAATTAATCAAGGAGAAAACCAATCTAAAAAGAAGGATTCCTGACATTGGGAACAATTAATCGGTGGAGCAGTTTGCTTCTAGAAGTTGTGGGTGGACACTGGAGGTTTTAAAGAAGAGATATCGACAGCCATATGTCCCAAATGGTGCAGGGTCTCCTAATTGAGTAGGGGGGTTGGACTAGAGGATCTCCAAGATCCCTTCCAGCTCTGTTATTCTGTTAAATTGGAGGAAAGTGTTGCAAAACCAGTGACAGTGAAAAACACCCACTATTTCCAGGAACAATGATGCTTCTAAGCGGGAAGGTACGTAAGTCAGGGCAGAACTGTAATCTGCATTAGTAAATGATTGTTAAAGGACTCTGGTGGGGAAATGATGCATTGGAAGAAAAGTGACATCTTGCCCATGGGTTGGGAAAGGCGTCAGGCAGCATTCAGAAGGTCGAAGTCAGAAAAGCAACTTTCATTAAGGCCCTACCTCCCCTTCAGTTGCCATTTGCTAATTCTAATGGCCGAGATCCCTTCTTTCTGATTCTTCACCTGTAAGAAGGACTTCCGCCAGAAGTCCTTTCAATGGAATCAGGGTGTCATGGCGAACCTGTAGCATATGGAGCCATTTCTTTCTTTCTTTCTTTTTTTTGTAAAGAATTTTTATTGGTTTTGAAACATTTATGGGAAAAAGGTAATAGGGTACATAGAAAATTTTGGTAGCTCCCATGTTAGTAGAATCAAGATCACGTGAAGTGTTAATACCACTTTATAATGCCTTGGTGAGGCCACACTTGGAATACGGCATTCAGTTCTGGTCGCCACAATGTAAAAAAGATGTGGAGACTCTAGAAAGAGTGCAGAGAAGAGCAACAAAGAGGATTAGGGGACTGGAAGCTAAAACATATGAAGAACGGTTGCAGGAACTGATACCCAGCTTAAGAGAAAGAAGGACTAGGGGAGACATGATAGCATTGTTCCAATATCTCAGGGGTTGCCACAAAGAAGAGGGACACAAACTATTCTCCAAGGCACCTGAGGGTAGAACAAGAAGCAATGGGTGGAAACTAATCAAGGAGAGAAGCAACTTAGAACTGAGGAGAAATTTCCTGACAGTTAGAACAATTAATCAGTGGAACAGCTTGCCTCCAGAAGTTGTGAATGCCCCAACACTGGAAGTCTTTAAGAAGATGTTGGATCGCTATTTGTCTGAAACGGTATAGGATTTCCTGCCTAGGCAGGGGGTTGGACTAGAAGACCTCCAAGGTCCCTATAGTATTGTATTAGTAGTAGAAATCCCCCCCAATTCTCACGCTTCTACAATTTTAAAAATAACATATAAAGGATAAGCATATACAGAATTCTTACTTTATATCAGCCATATGTTCAATCCTCTCTTTCTTTGTCACTTTCTAGTATATCAACAATTACAATAATATTTCAGATATATTTATTTTTGTGACACTGAGCCTTTTCGATATTGCTCCCTCCTCCCTGCCCCCAGGTGGAGCCATAGCCCCCCCTTCCCCATGTCTTGTACATTGCTGCCTTTTCCCCCACCTCCGCTATCTTCATCCTCTGGGAGAGAAAAATGTTTTTTAATAAAGGCCTCTGTCTGGTCCACTGTCTTAATTCTGATTTGGCTTCCCTTCCAGAAAATCAGCATTCCTTCTGGCAATAACCATCTAAACCAAATTCCACTATTATATAGTTTCTTTGATAAGGAAGAATACTTCCTCCTTTTTTCTCTAATCTTTTTTGGAATTTGCTTTAGAATGGTAATGTCTTTATCTTGGTATTTTAAAGGTCCCTCCCTTTGGGCCCCTAGCACCTCATCTCTTGTGGTCCTCCTGAGGAATTTAACATGTGGAGCCATTTCTGAGGGTACGCGAGGCATCGCCCTATCAGCTCCAGCACGCATACACATGCTGCAGTGGTGGGTTCTGGATCCCGTCACAACTGGTACACTGTGATGGGGCCAGGCATCCACCACGGGTACACGAGCTGCGCATGAATGCTCACCCACCATCCTGTGATGGTCCAGTTGCTCAGCGGAGGTCATGCAGGTACCATACACTGTGTATGCATACGCCAATGGCCCGGTTAGCTCAAATAGAGGTAAGGTACGAGGGCGAGCGGGTGGCCGCTCCAAATCACCGTTTTGGTACAGTGGCTGCTGCTCCCAGCTGCCACCAATACACTGGTACTGGGGTGTAACAGCCAGAACCCACCACTGACACGCTGGCAAGCTGATTTTTGGGTTTGATTTTTGACCATTGTTTGCTCTCCGGAGGCTTCAGGAGGCTTCCCTGAAGCCTGGGTAGGATGAAAAAAGGCCCAACGGAGCCCAACAGGGCCCAACGGAGGTTCGGGAATGAACTTCTGGGTTGCCCATTGGTCCATTTTTCTCCCTCCGGAGGCTTCAAGAGACTTTCCTGAAGCGTGCGGAGGGCAAAAACGGCCCAACGCACCTCCCGGAAGTTCATTCTTAGTTGCTTTTCTTTGTACTTTTTCCAAAGCCTCAACGTCTTTTTTGTAATGTGATGAGCAAAACTGGATGCTGGATTCCAGGTGTGGCCTTACTAAGGCTTTATAAAGTGGTCTTAATACTTCATGTGATTTTGATTCTAGGCCTCTGTTGATACAACCAAGGATTGTATTAGCTTTTGGATTAAACCCTTAGGCCAAACTATCTGTGGAAGTGTGAGACCACAGTTAAAGAATGAATCATTATCTGATCTGTAGATAGGGAAGTGCAGTGCAGGGAAAGATAGGGCAAGGACCTCTTTCCCAGATGTTTTCCAGATGTTGCCTCTGAGAAGTTCTTGTGGTGATACCTGAATGGAAGCAAATTCATCTATGAGATAAGGTAGGGGTCGGCCATCTTAAACACTCAAAGGTCCTAGCCGGAAGCGCCTCATTCAATTCTGGAGCCGACTGGAAGTCCAGTTCCCCCACCATAGAGTCTCCTCCTAGCGTGGCGTCCTTTTTCTTCTGCCAACCAGAAGTCCAGTTCCCCCACCATAGAGTCTCCTCCTAGCGTGGCATCCTTTTTCCTCTGCTAACCGGAAGTCCAGTTCCCCCACCATAGAGTCTCCTCCTAGCATGGCGTCCTTTTTCCTCTACCTGTCGTAACCGAAAGCCCTATCAATTGTGGAGCTGATAGGGAGCCACAGCAGAGGGATGAAAGAGTCACATGCGGTTTCAGAGTTGCGGGTTGCTGACTCCTGAGATAAGGAGATAAAAGCAGACCTTTGGAGAAGAGTTGAGTCTTCTTCCTGAACCAAACCAGAGATAGTCCTCAACTTATGGCCACAATTGAGTCCCACATTTCCTTTGCAGAGAGACATGATTGTTAAATGAGTTTTATATCTTGCTTAGCCACAGAAAATTTGGGCTCAGTTATGGTCATTAAGACAAGAACTACCTGTAAATGCGAGGTGGGGAACAATGGCCCTTTTACGACTTGTGGACTTCAACTCCCAGAATTCTACGCTGGCTCAGGAATTCTGGGAGTTGAAGTCCACAAGTCATCAAAGGGCTGTAGTTCCCCTCCCCTGCTGTAAATAAGTACATGAATGCAAATGGAAATCTAGAAGATCTTTGAAATCCCTTCTGCGAATCTTATTGTGTAAAGGTCCTGTGGATTTAATTTTGAATAAACCCTTTAGAATGTCAAGCCGACTCAGAAACACTTAAAAATAAATCAATACCTAATGATCACTTCTGCCTCTGGCTCCCTGGCAATGGAGAGGATTCCTTCCTTCCCCCTTCAATTTCCTCTATCACAACCCAAGAAGCAGATTAACGACTGGTTGAAGGTCCTCTGCTACACTTTATGACTGAATGAAATATCATAGCCTTCAATGCAGACCTCCCAATGCGCTAAGCAATCCATTCTGAGGGTTGATTTAGAACCAGTGTGGCGCAGTGGTTGGCATGCAGTATTGCAGGCAAACTCTGCCCACCGCCGGGAGTTCGATCCTGACTGGATCAAGGTGGACTCAGCCTTCCATCTTCTGAGGATGGTACAATGAGGACCCCAATTGTTGGGGGCAAGATGCTGACTCTGCAAACTGCTTAGAGAAGGCTGTCAAGCACTGTGAGGTTTGTCTGTGCCCCCGGGGTCACCTGAGTGGTGCAAATGGACGTGGAGCCTTCTTGGGACCGCTGAAAGAACCGTGTTGTAGACTGGAGAGAGATGATGTCGTATTCCCCCCCCCCTCTGTTGAGAGAGGGCTGTTCAGTTTTGACACAGAGGGCCTCTTTGACCCCCTCTTTTCACATTTTGGACAGAGAGGACCGCTGGTTTGAAAGAGGGGTTGAATAATTTTTCAATCGGGGAAAAATAAATACAACGGGACAGGTCCCCTGCCTGCTTTGCAGATGCTTAGAAAATCCATATTGACAAAAATCAGGAAGTGTGACTGAGTGGTGCGTGACATTGGTACGTGGAAGTGAGCCATTTCCCCTGGGACTCAGCAGCTTCTGCCATGCAAATTTGATAACAGTACCGCAGCTATTTGCTTGGTCATTGCATGTCTTGTGAACGGGGTCATTGCAGCTTGCTCATTCTAATGTAGGGTTTGGGATGTTCCGTGACTCCATCACATCACTCAGCATTGCGGGGGATTCGATCTGGTGTAGCATCCTCTACATTTGAGCTTTCTTATATTCCTTCAGACTACAGATGAAAAACAGGTCTGTCCCTTTAAAACCAAAGAGGGCAATGCATAGTACAGCCTATATACAATCATAGAATCATAGGGCAGGAAGGGCCCTTGGAGGTCTCCTAGTCTTCTAGTCCAAGCCCCTGCTCAAGGCATAATATTTTGTACCAGGGATGTCCAACTTTGTCAACTTTAAGACTTGTGGACTCCAATTCCCAGAATTTCCCATCCAAGGTGTCCCATCCTTAGCAATTTTAAGACTTGTGGATTTCAACACCCAGAATTCCCTAGCTAGTCATGGGCCCACATGATGGCTGGGGAATTCTGGGAGATGAAGTTCACAAGTCTTAAAGTTGCCAAGGTTGGACACCTCTGCCTAATACCATCTCAGGCAAATGGTTGCCCAGTCTATTCCTAGTCCAACCCTTGCTCAAGGCAAGAGGTTTCCTACCAGGGGTGTCCAAATTGGTAATTTTAAGACTTGTGGACTTCAAGATCCAGAATTTCCCAGCCAACATGT
Source organism: Natrix helvetica (assembly GCF_964273705.1). Lineage (NCBI taxonomy): Eukaryota > Metazoa > Chordata > Lepidosauria > Squamata > Natricidae > Natrix > Natrix helvetica. The sequence continues at coordinate 8,744,875 of NC_138552.1, forward strand.
GGACCTGTGGCTGCCTGGGGAATTATGGGAGTTGAGGTCCACAAGTCTTAAAGTTGTGAAGGTTGGACACCTCTTCCTTATACCGTCTCAGACAAATGGTTGTCCAGTCTATCTTTGAATGCCTCCAACAATGGAGTCACCTGTTGTAGCCCACCAGCGGCCAGTGGAGCTGGCAGCAGATTCGGACAGGTTGAGGAGGTTGGGGAGGAACATGGGCCAGTCCTGGAGTCTGGGGAAGGCTCTGATGAGGGCTCTGCGTCGGAGGCAGAGAGCGGGCCAGAGCCGTATGCCAGTTATCAGCTGCCTTCAGAGTCAGATATCAGTGAGGCAGACGAACAGCTGGAGCCTGTTCCCAGTGTGCGCATGCACAGAGTTGCCAGAGGAAGGGAACAGCTAAAGAACAGGGGTTGACTTGGGAGTAAGGCCATAGGTGGATGATGAATGGCCCCTCCCAGAGGAAATGAAAGAGGAGCAAAAGGGGAGTGGAGTTTGCAAGAGACAATTAGTTCGCTTAATTGGTTCGTGACTCTCTGAAACTCCTTGCCAAGTTTTGCAGATATTGGCCTGGCAGCTCTCCAAGCCAGATAAGGTCTGTGACTATAAATCCTCCTTTGAACGACTTTGCTGGATGTGAATGAGCAGAATTCACAGTCAATTAATAAAAGGGGTTTTTGTCGGGACAAGGAGTTTGCTTCATGCTCTTGGGAAGCCTCTTGGTCAGAACATTACCCACAACTCCAACAGGCCAGCTGCTCCATCATGCACCCTGCCCATTATTTGCAGTACCCTCCCTGCAATTCTGCCAGTGAAATTTGTTGACCAAACAACCCAAGAGTAATGAGACAGGCCTCCTTGGCTTGGAGAAAGCTTAAATATAAACTCAGCTGCCAACGGAAAGGCTCACAATCTCCAACTCTCTCCTTCTACAACCAGCATCTCCCTTCCTGCCCTCGACACTCCAAAATGTAAGGAATTTAAAGGAAAGATTTCCAAGTCTAATTTGGGGTGCTCAGCTGGAGAAAGCTGTCTTCTATCACTCTCCCTCCAAGCAATGCTATTAAAAACCCATTTTCTTGGCTGTAGTCATCCCATGTACTATACAATATAGTCCCTTTGCAACCTCCCTACCCATCACCCCGATGTCCAATGCCAGGAATGGCTGCTTGATTTCCACTGATCCAGGAAATCGGTCTGAAGGAACACAGATAGTGCTTGGCTCTAGAAAGAGTGCAGAGAAGAGCAACCAGGATGATGAGGGGACTCGAGGCTAAAACATATGAAGAACGGTTGCAGGAACTGAGCAGGGCTAGTCTAGTGAAGAGAAGGACCAGGGGAGACACGATAGCAGTCTTCCAATATTTAAGGAGCTGCCACAGAGAGGAGGGGGTCAAGCTATTTTCCGTGACCCCCTTCTCAGATCAGCCTGTTTGAGCTGCTCGGAGCAGATGGAGATCTTTTCTAATCGCCTCCCCATCAGCTTTGTAGATGACACATATATTAGAGCAATGGCTTGTTGGCTGAGAGGTTGACGTGAGAGTTTCAACCAGCTGTTCCAGCTGTGGCTTTCACATCAGCCAGAGGAGGAGCAGAGACTGTAGACCAGGGGTGTCAAACTCAATTTTATTGAGAGCCGCATCACCGTTGTGTTTGACCTGTGGGGTGTGTGGGGTGTGGTCGGGGTAGATGTGTCTGGGATGGGCGTGACCAGCTCAACATCACTTGTGTCCGGGGGAGGCACACTTGTGGTGGCCAAGACTTCCCTGAGACCCTTCCTCACTCTCATTATAATCTTCCTTCCTTCCTTCCTTCCTTCCTTCCTTCCTTCCTTCCTTCCTTCCTTCTTTCCTTCCTTCCTTCCTTTTTTCCTTCCTTCCTTTTTTTATTTTTCCTTCTGTCTTCATTCTCCTTTCTTCTTCCTTCCCTTCTTTCCTTATTTTTCCCTCCTTGCTCTCTTCCCATCTTTTCCGTCTTTGTCTTTCCTCTTTCCCTTTCTCCTTTCCTGTCCCTTCTTGCATCTTCAAATGCAAAAGGGGAAACGTTCCTCCTTTTGCTTTGCTTTTAGTTTGTTTTGCTAGCCATCTGCCGGGCGGGGGGTGGGGAGACGCACGGCCCTCCCAAGCTCCATTTTTGCTGGCAAAGGCACCAAGAACCGATCCTTTGCTGTTTCCAGGGCGGCCCCCTAGGCCAGATCAGAGGTGGTATTCAGCAGGTTCTGACCAGTTCTGGAAAACCGGTAGTGGAAATTTTGAGTCGTTTGGAGAACCGGTAAATGCCACTTCTGGCTGGCCCCGCCCGCATCTATTCTGTGCTTCCTGAGTCCCAGCTGATCGGGAGGAAATGGGGTTTTTATAGTAACTTTCCCCAGAAGTGAAATTGAGGGAATGGAGATTTTACAGTATCCTACCCTGCCACGCCAACCAAACCACGCCCACCAAGCCACGGCATGCCCACCAGATCCAACCCACAGGCCTTGAGTTTGACCCCCATGCTGTAGACTGTCGAACCATTTCTGCACATCTGGCTGTTCCTAACAGCTCAGCCCACTTCATTTTCTCACTTGGGAGTCGAGACTCCTAAAAATCTTTGCACGCCAAGAGAGGCGAGTCCCAGGTGCTTTACGGAATGCCAATAACCGGAGCCCTTTATTAAAACAATATTTCAAACCTCCATAAACACCCTCGCAAAACCTCCCTCTTTTGGCAGGGAGAAGGAAATCACTTAGCAGCTCGAATATCTGAAGCCAAATTAGGTGGAGGATCCAGATGTTGAGTGTTCAGAAGGCAAGTTGGAAACAGGGAAATTAAATTCCTTCTTCTGACCCAACAAGAGACAGGCAATATTCTGCGTCTGGTAGAATTCAGACATGAGTTCTAACAAGCTGCCACAGGGGCTCAATCTGTTCTCCAAAGCAATTGGAGGCAGGACAAGAAGCAATGGATGGAAACTAATCAAGGAGAGAAGCAACCTAGAACTAAGGAGACATTTCCTGACAGCGAGAACAATTAAGCAGTGGAACATCTGAGCACCTACAACACCTGGAGGCAAGCTGTTCCACTGATTAATTGTTCTCACTGTCAGGAAATTCCTCCTTAGTTCTAGGTTGCTTCTCTCCTTGATTAGTTTCCACCCATTGCTTCTTGTTGTACCCTCAGGTGCCTTGGAGAATAGTTTGACTCCCTCTTCTTTGTGGCAACCCCTGAGATATTGGAAGACTGCTATCATGTCTCCCCTAGTCCTTCTTTAAAAAAAACACCTTTGGGATAACTATGACCTGGATGACTGAGAATCTCCATAGACATTTATCTAGGTATAACTCCTCCTCCTCCTCCTCCTCCTCCTCCTCCTCCTCCTCCTCCTCCTCCTCCTCCTCCTCCTCCTCCTCCTCCTCCTCCTCCTCCTCCTCCTCCTCCTCCTCCTCCTCTCTCGGTGACCCTTTTGGCTTTGTAATCTTCTCCCTCTCCCATCTCTCTTTTAAAAGCAGGCTTTCCTGGGGTGGGTGGGTGGGGCAGAAGGACCAGGGAGCATTTGCTGGGGCTGACCTTCATGTGCCCTTGCTGTGTACTAAGGGATGTGCCATGAGCTCCCCCTCTTCTCTCTAGGGTCCCTTTGGTGCATGGTGTAAAAGGTAGCGACGGAGGGAGGCAGCCGCGTTTGGAGCTTTGGCTAAGGTGCAGCTGTGGCAGCGGCAGCTCGGAGGTGCTAGGCAGCCTCCTCCGCTGTCCCAGCATTTGAAAATGCACAGTGTGCAAAATTAGCATGCCTGGTTCACACGCGGCTGGCTTTTGTTTTCTCTCCAGGCAGAGAGGGGGAGAATCTTTATCTGCATTATGGCTTAACTGCAGTGGCCACCCCTGGGCACGAGCTGTCAACTATCTTTCTTTCTTTCTTTCTTTCTTTCTTTCTTTCTTTCTTTCTTTCTTTCTTTCTTTCTTTCTTTCTTTCCTTCCTTCCTTCCTTCCTTCCTCCCTCCCTCCCTCCCTCCCTCCCTCCCACCTTTCCTTTTTCTCTCATCCTCCTTCCCTATTTCCTTCCTTCCTTTTCCTCCCTCCCTCCCTCCCTCTCCTTCCTTCTTTTTTCTTTTTTCCTTCCCTTCCCTTCCCTCTCCCCTCCTTTCTTCCTTTTTCTCTCATCCTCCTTCCCTATTTTCTTCCTTTTCCTCTGTCCCTCCCTCCCCTTCTTTCCTTCATTCTTTCCTTTTTTCCTTTTTTCCTTCCTTCCCTTTCCTCCCTCCCTCCCTTTCTCTCTCTCACCCTCCTTCCCTATTTCCTCCCTTCCTTTTCCTCCCTCCCTCCCCTTCCTTCTCTTTCCTTTCCTTTTTTCCTTCCTTCTTTTCTTCCTGTCCTTTCCTCCCTCCCTCCCTTCCTTTTTCTCTCTCACCCTCCTTCCCTATTTCCTTCCTTCCTTTTCCTCCCCCGCTCTCCTTCCTTCCTTCTTTCTTTCATTTTTCCTTCTTTTTCCTTCTTTCCTTTCTTGCTTTTTTCCTTCCTTCCTTCTTTCATTTTTTTCCTTTCTCTCTCTCTCCCTCCTTGCTCCCCTTCCTTCCTTCCTTCCTTCCTTCGTTCCTTCCTTTTCCTCTCTCCCACCCTGCCTCCCTGTCTTTTCCTTCCTTCCTTTTCCTCCCTCCCTCTCCTTCCTTCCTTAATTCTTTCATTTTTTCCATTTCTTTCTCCCTCCCTCCCTTCCTTTTCCTTGTTCCCTCCCTCATGAGTTCTAACCCAGCCTCTAAAAATGTAAGAAAAACAATTCAGTTCCCTGATTCTGCTTGTTCTCTCCCAGAAGAAATGGATATTATCAATGTAACTAATACGTTGACCAAGAAGGAATTTGGAGATCTGCTGGGTGCCTTTTAAATCCGCCAATGAGATCAGAAGGAAGTCACCATCGCAGGTCCTGCGGATGTTTATGTGTGTGTGGAGCAGGGCAATGTAATCGTAGCCAAATAGACTAGGTTCCCCAACCCCAATTTTCTGGATCCTAAAGCACCAGGGTTTTCACTGACCGGCTTCAGCCACAGTCTTAATTTTTAAAAAAATTCTCCTTTCCCCAGACTGCTTCTCAAAAACTTTTCTTTGTGGGCAAAATGGACTTTATGTAGCATTATGAGAACTTCCTTGCCCTGATGAACTTAAGCAAGACATTTCTTCATGTTTCCAGCCTGAGCATTTGTCTAGCACATGGGGAAAAGCTAGGCACCAGGCTAGAATGCGGGAGACTGGGAGTTCCAGCCCTGCCTTAGTTATGAATGTCAGCTGGGTGACCTTGGGCCAATCACCAGGAGACTTGAGAGTTCTAGTCCCCCCCTTAGAGATAAAACTCAGCTGGGTGACTTTGAGCCAATCACCAGGAAATTGAGAATTCTAGTCCCGCCTTAGACATGAATGTCAGCTTCGTAATCCTGATAAAATACAGGTAGTTCTCAACCTACAAGCACAATTCAACCCAAAATCTCTGTTGCTAACTGAGACAGTCATTAAGTGAGTTTTGCTCCATTTTATGACATTTCTTGCCACTGTTCTTACGTGAATCACTGCAGTTAAGTGAGTAATACGCTTGTTAAGTAGCTTCCCCGAATTCTGCTTATCGGAAGGTCGCATAAAGTAATCACACGACACCGGGGGACTGCAACCGTCATAAATAAGAGTCGGTGGCCGAGCCTCTGAATGTTCATTACGTGACCATGGCGATGCGACAATGGTCGTAAGTGTGAAAAACAGCCACAAGTCACTTTTTTTCAGTGCCGTTTAACTTCGAATGGTCACTAAACAAACCGTTGTAAAGCAAGGACCACCTGCTCTCCTTATTTTCATGTTCTAAGCCACCTGGAATTGCCTTATGGAGAGCAATTTTAATGAATAACGAAATAAAATAGGGGTGCTACGTTACGCACAGTTTTCCTGGACCAGGGTTGGATAACCTTTTTGGCACTGAGTGCATGCGCAGGCCGGAAGCTGGAAGAGCATGTGCCCACAGGGCATGCGCACACCAGGAAGATGAACTTCCAGTTTCCAGCGCACGCATACGCGCTGGCTGCCTGGTCTTCCAGTTTCTGGCGTGCATGCACATGCGAAGAGCAGCTGGCCAGTGCGCATGTGTGTTCCAGAAACTGGAAGATCATGTTTCTGGTGCACACATGTGCACCCGGCGGCTTCTCTTCCAGTTTTCAGTGCTCCAGTGCGTGTGAAAGCCAGCTGGTCACCGCACCGGAACCCGGAAGAGCAACGGCTTGGATGCCCCCGAGAAATGTCTCTGCGTGGCACTTCCGGCATGTGTGCCATAGGTTTGCCATCACAGTCCTAGACCCTGTTGGGCCTGGCTTGGTGACTGGAGGAAAAGAAAAGTTCCTGTAAATGTTTCTGGAAAGAGAAATGGGAGAATCGCCTTCCCAGATAAGGAGATGCCAAGAACACTAGGATGATAGATTTTGTTTCCTTTTGGAAGCGAGAAGCTGTTTGAAGTTCCACTGATTAAACTTTCCCAGCCTCTCTCTCTGTCTCTCTGGGCCTCCCTCTCTCCCTCCCCCTCTCTCCCCTCCCTCCCTCTCCTTCTGTCCCTCCCTTCTCCTTTCTCCCTCCCTCTCTCCCCTTCTCCCTCCCTCTCTCTCCCTCTCCTCCCTCTTTCCCCTTCTCCCTCCCTCTCCCTCCCACTCTCTCCCTCCCCCTCCCTCCCCCTCCCTCTTTCCCCTTCTCCCTCCCTCTCCCTCCCTCCCTCCCTCCCTCCCTCTCCTTCTGTCCCTCCCTTCTCCTTTCTCCCTCCCTCTCTCCCCTTCTCCCTCCCTCCCTCTCTCTCCCTCCCCTCCCTCTTTCCCCTTCTCCCTCCCTCTCCCTCCCACTCTCTCCCTCTCCCTCCCTCCCCCTCCCTCTTTCCCCTTCTCCCTCCCTCTCCCTCCCTCCCTCTCCTTCTGTCCCTCCCTTCTCCCCTCTCTCCCTCCCTCTCTCCCCTTCTCCCTCCCTCTCTCTCCCTCCCCTCCCTCTTTCTCCCTTCTCCCTCCCTCTCCCTCCCACTCCCTCTTTCTCCTTCTCCCTCCCTCTACCTCCCCCCCTCTCTCCCTCCCTCTCCTTCTATCCCTCCCTTCTCCCATCTCTCCCTCACTCTCTCCCCTTCTCCCTCTCTCTCCCTCCTTTCCCCTCCCTCTTTCCCCTTTCTCCCTCCCTCTCCCTCCCACTCTCTCCCTCCCTCCCTCTCCCTCCCACTCCCTCTTTCCCCTTCTCCCTCCCTCTACCTCCCCCCTCTCTCCCTCCCTCTCCTTCTATCCCTCCCTTCTCCCATCTCTCCCTCACTCTCTCCCCTTCTCCCTCTCTCTCCCTCCTTCCCCTCCCTCTTTCCCCCTCCCTCCCTCTCCCTCCCACTCTCTCCCTCCCTCTCTCTCCCTCCCACTCCCTCTTTCCCCTTCTCCTTCACTCTCCCTCCCATTCTCTCCCAACCTCTCCTTCTGTCCCTCCCTTCTCTCTCTCCCCCTCCCCTCCCTCCTTCCCCTCTCCCTCACTCCCCCTCCCCCTCTTTCCTTCCTTCCCCTATCCCTCCCTCCCCCTCCCTCTTTCCCCTTTCTCCTTCACTCTCCCTCCCACTCTCCCTCCCTCCCTCTCTCCATCCCCTCCTCCCTCTCCCCCCTTCTCCTTCCCTCTCCCTCCGTCCCTCCCCTGCCGAGTGAGAGAGTCTGTTAGTAAAATAGTTACGGTACTGAAAGAGGTTGCAGCTACAAACCTTGTAAGCGCGAGTTGTTATTAGTCAGCCTGTCATTCCAGTAGGGGTGATACAAACCCCCTCCAAACGTAGGTGCTGGAAATCTTTAGTGTAACCATCTCAGGTGATGGGTTTTTGTACAACCCCTTGTCTGAAACGGTATACGGTTTCCTGCCTGAGCTGGGGGTTGGACTAGAAGACCTCTGAGGTCCCTTCCATCTCGGTTGTCCCAAAGGTGCTTTTTCAAAAGGCAACTGGACTTTTTGTTTTATTTTGTTGGGTTTTTCTGCTTCTCATCCATAGTGCTTCATCGGTTCAGAATGGAAGAAGCTTCTTGGATAAGAAGCGAAACATCTTCAAGGGAAAAAACCCCCCAAATAAGTCAATTTTTTGATGTTTTTGACCTCTTCATGAATGTTTCTGGGTTGGGCTGTCCCATTTGCATATCTTTGGAAGCTAAAACAGATGAAGAACAGTTGCAGGAACTGGGTATGTCTAGTTGAATGAAAAGAAGGACTAGGGGAGACATGATAGCAGTCTTCCAATATCTCAGGGGTTGCCACAAAGAAGAGGGACTCAAACTATTCTCCAAGGCACCTGAGGGTAGAACAAGAAGCAATGGGTGGAAACTAATCAAGGAGAGAAGCAACTTAGAACTGAGGAGAAATTTTCTGACAGTTAGAACAATTAACCAGTGGAACAGCTTGCCTCCAGAGGTTGTGAATGCCCCAACACTGGAAGTCTTTAAGAAGAGATTTGTCTGTAGTAGTGTAGAGTTTCCTGCCTAAGCAGGGGGTTGGACTAGAAGACCTCCAAGGTCCCTTCCAACTCTGTTATTCTATATGGTTGATGATGTGTGCAGATTTTTTGAAGTCACCAATTAGGTGGAAATCTGTATGCCTTCTGAATGCAACTGTTTTCCTAATATAGTAATGCTTTTCAATGTTATTTTTACTGTTGTACCAATTACAATGCACATGTTTTTCTAACCGAACCATTTGATACCCATTTAAAAAAAAAATAACAATCATGGAAAGTTGTGGGGGGGGGGCACTTCAAGGCAGAAGCATCTCGGTACGTAGCTTTATCTGAAAAATGCAGAATTGGTCATTTCTCCTCAGTTCCTGAAGACCGCTGCCACTAATCCTGGATGGGTTATGTAGGCTAGAAGTCCCCAGCCTTTCTGATGTGGCAGACCGACAAGGTGGAGCGGGGGGGGGCAGTAAGATGGAATGATTCCCCATGAGTGGCAGTCGCCCATGCGAGTGTGTATAGTGTTATTTGTGTAAGTAGTGGGTGCACACAGGGAGGGCACACACGCATGTTGGAAGAGATATCCATCTGGTTCAGTTCCAAGTAGGGAGAAAGACACTGGAAACATGGAGGCTGCTTGGAAAGAGGGTTTATTTCTTTTTTAAAAAAATTACAAAGTGTTTTATTATTTTCCCGTTACAAAAATAAACATTCCATCTTTCTTCATGCATGCGTGTCATCTGGGTGCAAACATCTCTGTGCTGTTGCAGAAATTGACAGGCTTAGACTTCTCAGGATACAGGAAAAGTTTATTTGGCAGTCAGGTTCAGAAAAGTTAGCCCATGGCTAACATTGCAAATTCTGAACAATCTTTATTATCGATGCACGCATTCTTATACATTCTCAAAGACAGCGTAACACGGACACACTTAACTCATTTCTTATTGGTTATTTTTGGGGAAAGGTCTTATAAGTAGATGGGGGTCTTACTTCTCCTTTTGTTACAGGTATGGACTACGTATCATTAACAAACTTTATTTGAACCTTGTGGTTTGGACTTTTGACATAGGGACGTTGGCTAGAACATCTTGTGATTAGAGGCTGATAACATTTTCCTGTCCCTTTAAGCAAACTTCTAACTGTCCCTTTTATGCCACGTTTTCATTCTTATATTTTAATTCATATTTTATTCTACTTTAGTGCAACATTGTTCCTCTTTTGCCACATTTTTCACATTCATATGAACCTCATTTCTCTAAGTTAAGTATTGTAATATATTGAGCATTTAAACGTTATAAAACTCTCCATTTTTCTTCTCAATATCTTCCAGCAATAATATCATATTAACATTAAACATCATTATTCTCATCACACACATACTAACGGTTTTCATCTTATTTATATCTCTATCTAAGTGTATTGTCTACTTATTTTTTTAAAAACTTTCTTCATTTCCAAACTCCTTTTTTATTCTCTCCAACCATTGGTAAAAAAAAAACCTTCCCAAATCATATAATATTCACTTTGCTCTTTCTCCTTAATTGCTAATGTTAATCTGGAAAGATAGTTTATTGATGGACAGGACCACATGGGACTGAGAATGAGGGTTCTTTATACCCACTCTTGGGCCTTGCCCTTGAGCTTCCTGTTCCTGTGCAAGAACATGTATTCTATTGGCTGTAGTCAGACTCCCATGGAGCCATGTGGGATCATGTTTGTCTGAATCAACTTTGGTCGAACCTTGGGCTGATGCGATGTTCTAAGGACATTTTGCAATGCAGTGAGCCCTGCTACTAAATAATCCTATAATGTCCTGGAAGGCCACGTCTTAATCCCATCACCCTGGAGCGGAAGGTCTTTTGTCTTGTAGATAGGCTGGCCCAGTCTTTCTGAATGGACACCAAAGTATCTACTGGGGGGCAGGGAGCTGGAGCTCTGAGTTTCTGTCTCCCTTAAGATTTCTCTTTCTTTTTTAGGGGAAATGTTCTATCCTGCCTTTTTAAATATTTCCAAAAATATTTCATTCTTCTTGGAGAGGGGTGGGTATCAAGGTCCCAAGTAATATATCCAGTTTAATAAGAACGCTGAGGCAGACAAATCCCTCAAAGAACATTTTATTGGGACATATCAAATTGGCACAGACTTGGCAGAAAACCGGCTCTAAGTTCCCGCCGATTTTACACCCAATTAAAAGTCAAACTTTGCCGCTTCCCTCCAGAGTCTCCAGTCACATAGTCCAATCAGCATCCAGTCCAGTTGCTAGGCGGTCACAGTCTCCACCTTTCGAACACCTGCGCCGACGTCCTTGGTTCCCAGGAGAAATTTTGGCAATAGCACCCCAGCTATATCTACCCCCTCCCCCTCTCTGACCCCATTGTTCCAGGCTGTGTCGGCTCAGAAGCAGTGAGAAGAGAAACCTCCCTAGAGAAAAACTATAAAAAGGAAAATGGCCACAGTTCAGCCAACTTCACGGTTGACACCTGATGTAGGCTAAGGAGACGATCAGAGAGGGAGATTCAGTAGTTCAAATGATATATGTGTTTTGACCCAGGCTTCCCAAGAGCCCAAAGCAAACTCCTGGTCCCGACAAAAACCCCTTTTATCAATTGACTGTGAATTCTTCTGATTCACATCCGGCAAAGTCTTTCCAGGGAGGATTTACAGTCACAGACCTTATCTGGCTTGGAGAGCTGCCAGGCTGATACCGTGTTTCCCCGAAAATAAGACAGGGTCTTATTTTCTTTTGAACCCTGAAATAAGCACTTGGCCTTATTTTCAGGGATGTCTTATTATTTTTGGGGTGCAGGAGGAGGTGAGTAGCAACCTCATGGCTGCTGCTCTGTTGGAATATTTTTTGGGGAGGACTTATTTTCAGGGGATGGCGTATTTTAGTGCATGCACTCAAAAGTCCGATTGGGCTTATTATCCGGGGAGGTCTTATTTTTGGGAAAACAGGGTATCTGCAGAACTTGGCAAGGAGTCTCGGATAGTCACGAACCAATTAAGCGAACTAATTGTCTCCTGCAAACTCCACTCCCCTTTCGCTCCTCTTTTATTTCCTCTGGGAGCGGCCATTCATCGTCCACCTGTGGCCTTACTCCCAAGTCAACCTCTGCTTTTTAGCTGTTCCCTTCCTCTGGCAACTCTGCCCATATGCACACTGGGAACAGGCTTCAGCTGTTCGTCTGCCTCACTGATGTCTGACTCTGAAGGCAACTGATAACTGGCATACGGCCCTGGCCCCCTTTCTGCCTCCGACACAGAGCCCTCATCCGAGCCTTCCCCAGACTCCAGGACTGGCCCAGGTTCCTCCCCAACCTCCTCCCTGTCCGAATCTGCTGCCAGCTCTGTTGGCGGGCCACAACAATATGTTACTTGGCTCGTATTTGGCGACTGTTCATAACTTTGCACGTAATTATGTGACCAGGCTCCCCCGTTCAGACAGTTTGGAGTGATTAGAATGCAGGATCCCAATTTATTCTGGGTCAGTCTACTTTTTCTCCAGAAATGCCTCAAGGCATGTCAGTATTTGGGAGATTTTTCAAGCCTTCCTCTTGGGTGTTTTCCCAAAGGAAACTTAGGTGAGCAATTTTCTCAAGAACATCCTTCTCTGTGACTTGTCATTGTCGGTGTTTTTTGTTCAATACAGGGAGCCTTTGACTTACAATGATTCATTTAATGACTGTTTGAATCACAGTATCATGTTGTGGCCTGCCAGCGGCCAGCGGAGCTGGCAGCACGGTCGGACAGTGAGGAGGTTGGGGAGGAAGATGGGCCAGTCCTGGAGGCTGGGAAAGGCTCTGATGAGGACTCTGCGTCGGAGGCAGAGATGGGGGCCAAGGCCATCTGGCAGTTCTCAGCTGCCTTTGGAGCTAGACAGCAGTGAGGCAGAGGAACAGCTGGAGCCTGTTCCCAGTATGCGCATCCACAGAGCTGCCAGAAGACAAGAACAACCAAGAAATCAGGGTCGACTTGGGAGTAAAGTCACAGATGGAAGGTGATTGGCCCCTCCCATAGGACATAAAAGAGGAGCGAAAGGGGAGGGGGCTTTTGCAGGAAACAATTCATTCGTTCGGTCATTAGATTCGTTTCAGGAGTGTGAAGATCTGCCCGTGAATCTCAGAGACTCTGTGCCCAGTCTTTCCTTGCACAGCACCTCATTTGGAAAATATTTACATGGCAGCTTTCCAAGCTAGATAAGGTCTGTGGTCATAAATATTCCTTTGAAGGACTGTTTGCCAGGCCTTTGCTGAATGTGAAGGAGAGGAATTCCCATTCGTTTAATAAAAGGGGTTTTGTCAGGACCAAGACTCTGCCTCCTGCTTTTTGGGGAAGCCCAGATCAGAACACATCAGTGAAAAAAGTGACATGACCGTTTTTCAAACTTGCGGCCCTTGTAGCATTCTCATGGTCAGGTGATCAAAATCCGGGTATTTGGCAACTGGCATGTACTTATGACAGTTGTCCTGTCCCAGGTCACATGATCATCATTTGTAACCTTCCCAGACGGCTTCTGCCGGGTAAAATCAATAGGGGGAAGCCAGATTCGCTTAATGACCATGTGATTCACTTAACAACCACAGCGAGTAACTTAACAACTGTGGCCCAAAGATCGCAAAATGGGGCACAACTTACTTAAACACTGTCTTGCTCAGCCACAGAAATGTTGGGCTCAGTTGTGGTCATAAGTTGAGGAATTCCTGTACTTGATGAAGACATTTCTTTTCTCACAAGAATTGATGAAATGGGCTTAATGAAGTTTTGATTGGAAGCGTTTGCGTATTATTGGCTATATTTGTACTGTTTTATTGCTTCATGTCTGCTATTCTAATCTCTTTTAATCCCTCCTTATTTAAATTTTGCATGAATGGATGGATGGATGGATTGATGGTTGGTTGAACAGATTGTTCTGAACCAGGGTTCCTTTAGAAAGCAAGAAGCAAAGTCTTGATTTCTGCAAAACCTCTTTTTTTATTGTTTTAATTAAACAGAAAACACACACAAAAACACTCTTCATTACATCTTCCAGAAAGCATGTCGATTGGTTACAATTGAATTTCGTGCGTTACTACAATCATTCTTTATATTTCATTCACATTGAATTGTACATTTTAAATCAAAAATCTTTATACCGTCAATATACCAACATTCTCATTTAACTATATTTGTTTGAAAGTACTTTTGTCTAGAATCATTTATATTTATATTATAATAAATATCATGATGGGTTATCTGTTAACGAATAAACATTTAAAAACCGAAAACATTCTATAAGAGCTACCACGTTCTACTTATTTATCACCTAGAATTAGCTAATTTTTTATTTTATTTTAATTATTTTTCCCCCCATTCGATTATGGTTTATTTGGGTTTCACCATTCTTAACTTTCTTATTTTACCCATAACTATTATTTTTAAATTTTGTTACATTCCTTCATTGATTCTTATTTCTTTCCTCCATCCACCTATACCATTTATCCCATATCTGTAGAATTCTGATTCTTCTTTTCGCTGAATTTCTTTAGTTAGTTTATCTTTTAATTACATAACTGTGAATTCCTTTCGTTCACAGTCAGCAAGGCTTAACAAACAGTCTTTCAGAGGAATGTTTATCCACACGCACCTTATCTCGTTTAGAGCACTGCCAGATAACTATTTTCCAAATGCAGGGCAAGGCAACACTTGGCACAGAGTCTCTTATAGTCACAACAGAACTTTCTGGACCAAATGAACAAATGGTTTCCTGCAAAAACCCACTCCCCATTCATTGCTCTTTTGTTTTCTATGGGAGGGGCCAATCACCTCCAAGGTGTGGCTTTAAGTCGACCCTGCTTTCTTAGTTGTTCTTCTCTTCTGGGAATTCTGTGCATGCGCACACTGGGAACAGGCTCCAGCTGTTCCTCTGCCTCACTGCTGTCTAGATCCCTCTCTGCCTCTGACGCAGAACCTTAGTTGAGCTTTCCTCAACCCCCCAGGACTGGCCCATGTTCCTCCCCAACCTTCTTGCTGGCTGCCGGAAGGCCACAACACAGCCAAGCCATCCTGCTTGACAGACAAATGACAAACAGCTTGCCTACCTCTAGGAATCTTTCCCCAGAATCGCTGGTTCACACAACCTTCTTAACCTTGAATGTCAGATTTACCCATTTTTGGCTGTGCTCTGTATATTGAATCTTAAATCAACTGTTAGCACACAAACGTCTCCTAGAAGAATGAAATATTTTTAGGAAATATTAAAAAGGCAGAATATTGTATTTCCCTGGATGAGAAATGGAGAAACTTGCTCTTGGAAAGCAGCCCCCCCATCTTTCTTAATAGCCCCCAGCAGATGTCAGCACTTAAGAGAGAAAGAGATAGCTAGCTCTATTCAAAAGCAAATACCCTCACCCAAGATCCAACAAAGGTAGGATTAGCCCTCAACTATAATAGAAATTGCCCAACGCCCTTTCAGAACACGAGCCCCTTCACTGCATCATCTCAGTTGCATCACACACATCAAACTTCAACCAAACCTAGCTCAGACAAACTCCTAGGATTTGTACAGGGAGTCTGACAGCATCCAATAGAATACACGTTCTTGCACAGGAACAGGAAGCTCAAGTGCAAAGCTCAAGAGAAGGTATAAAAACCCCTCACTCTCCACTCCATGTGGTCAGCTGCACCAGAACTGTTGTGGCCCAGCAGGTGCCGTTGCCGCTGCCACCAGACTCCGAGAGTGAGGGTCCCTACGAGTCAGCCCCAGAGGAGATGGGGGACCCTGGACAGGGTTCAGATGCTGAGCAGGGGTCTGAGAGTCTGGTCGGCCACCAGGAGGCTCCTGAGGCATGGAGCAGCGGTGAGAGCCAGAGGAGGGGGGCTCCTGATGCCATGCCTTGGAGCAGCGGGGAGGAGTCACGAGACAGTGACTCAGGACTCAGCAGGGAGTTTCTGGACGCGCGTTACCGCCGCGCCCATAGACGCAAGGAGCGTGGGCGTAATTATCGGCGGTAAGAGCTCTCAGCTGCTGTTTGGGAGGCTCCTTTCCAGGTTATAAAAAGGGTTGACTGTGCATATGCCCTTTGCAGCAGTCAACAGAAGACTTTTGCCAGAAGTTCTAGTCTGGAATTCTAGCAAGCTGGATAGCTGCTTTTGTGTTCTGTTCTTGTGAGTTTTGTCTTGGTGGCTTGCTGCCACGAAACCTTCTGTTTGTTTTGTGCAATAAACCTTGTTCCCTTGTACTGTTCCGGAGTGTATTCTGTGTGGGCAACGGAGGAAGGGGGGTCAGAACACAGAACCATGGGCTTGGTAGTTCTGCTTCATCATTAAATCATCTTTCCAATCAGCCTCCGTATTTCCAGTGTCTTTCTCCCAGCTTGGAACTGAGCCAGATGGATATTTCTCCCAACACAACCAAGCAGGCATGGGTGGTATCACACAGGAAGCAAAATAACCCCGACTGATAGATTATGTGCCATCCAATGGGTTTCAGCTCTTAGGGACCACATGGTTAGATTGGCTCTATCTGTGTCTTAATTCTGTTCCACATTTAGTGGAACAGAATGACAGAGTTGGAAGGGACTTTGGAGGTCTTCTAGTCCATCCATTGCAGGAATTGGGTACATCTAATCTAGTGAAAAGAAGGACTAGGGAGGGACATGATAGCAGTTCCAATATTTGAGCAGCTCCCATAAAGTCAAGCTATTCTCCAAAGCACCTGAAGGCAGGACAAGAAGGAATGGGTGGAAACTAATCAAGGAGAGAATCAACCTAGAACTAAGGAGAAATTTCCCGACTGTGAGAACAACAAACTAGTGCAGGGGTGTCCAAACTTGAGAACTTTAAGACTTGTGGACTTCAACTCCCAGAATTCCCCAGCCAGCATGGCTGGCTGGGGAATTCTGGGAGTTGAAGTCCACAAGTCTTAAAGTTTCCAAGTTTGGACACCCCTGAACTAGTGGAACAGCTTGCCTTCAGAAGTTGTGGATTCTCCAACACTGGAGGCATTTAAAAAGAGATTGGACAATCATTTATCCAGAATGGTTTAGGGTCTCCTGCTTGAGCAGGGGTTGGACTAAAAGACCTTCAAGGTCTCTTCCAACTCTGTTATTCTGTCTGTGTTCCTCCATTGGGGTATTGTTTACTGTTCGATTGTTGGTCTGGTATCAATCCTAGTGTTAATCCCTGCTTATCTATGTATTGATTGCTGGCGAGGAAGTGTTTTGGTCTTTGCTTTCCTTTTTAGCTCTTCAATTGTCTCTTTTGAATGGTGTATAAATGTTGTTTATCTCGGTGTGTCTGTGGATGGCTGATTTAACTTTTACATTGATCTGCTACCCACAGCAAGGATAGTGTTGCAGTAGCGTGTCAGTCTAGGCCAGTGTTTGTCAACCATGACCATTTTAAACTGTGTGGACTTCAACTCCCAGAATTCCCCAGCCAATATGCTGGGAAGTTGGGGTCCGCTCATCTTAAAATGGTCAAACTTGGGAAAAACTGTTCTAGATTATTTCGGATTCTTGGTTGATGGAATGGTCTGTTCTATGCATGGCATCTAGAAAGCAGGCTAGATTTTAAAATAAAAACACGGAGGGCAGCAAATTGTCTGTTATCTTCTTCTATGTGCAGTATATATATTAAAAAGGCAGTATGTATGTATTTTCCAGCATAACTCTGGAACGCCTCAAACAATTTCAACCAAATGTGGTACACAGATGACTTAACATCTTGAAACAAATACTGGTGGGTGGGTAAGACCTCCCTAGTGTAGGTGTGGGTGTGTTCCAGCATAACTCTGGAACACCTGGCCCGTTAAAGAGAGTGAGAGCAGCATCCTAGAGCGGTAATTGTTTGTGATGTCATGGGAGAGAGAAGGGAGAGCCTGGGCCGTTAAGGAGAACAAGTGTGGCATCCTAGAGCGGCAACTGTTTGTGATGTCAGTTCCTTTGCAGTTTCGCCTGGAAAGCCAGCCGTGGCGTTCGCCCTCCAGTGGACCAATGGGGAAGCACCTGATGGATTTGGGGCAATGGACCAGGATTGTAGACAGGGCGGGAAAGAGGAGCACATGGGAAGGGGAAGGGAGAGGGCAGGGATGATGGGCACGGGAGTAGGGGGAAATGCTTTGATGTCTATAAATAACCGGGCAACACGGATTATCAGCTACTTGCAAATAAATAAAAACAAAGAAAGGAGGACATTTATAATGACTTGTCCTCCCCAAATGGTTTTCCTTTTCAAGTAAAAAAAAAAAAACCAACCCTGATTTTGGAGAAAGATATTCTCAGCTAAAAGAATGTCCAGAATTGGGACAGTTGCGCATTAGAAACATATTCTGTAACCGTTGCTGCATTTTATAAAAAAAAGGGGGTTTAAGAGCAGGAATCAGCATCTGAGGTCAGCTAATGATGTGGTGAGTGAGTGAGTCAGATGTTTAAGATTCAGGTAAAAACAACAGTGAAAACTGGGTGCGAACACACAATTTTTGTCTGTTTGCCAGAAAGAAAACATATATTTGAACTAGGCCTCCTGTGAATTGCTCATCCCGAGGGATCAGTTTGATCCGTATTTTAGTCACCAGGGTTGCGTCTTGCCTAGAAAAAGAAATTGACGCGTGCCTTAAATCATGTTGGTATGATTGGCATCGCAGCTATTTGACCAATGATCCTTTTTGTTGCATTGTTGAGTCTCTGAGCCAGGCACAAATCTATTAAAATAGGTGTATAAAAAAGAGCCTAGTAGAAATAAAGATATCACCGTTAAGAACAACAATGCGACATAGCTAATAACGAACAATATTCAGTATCTGTAACATATGAAAGTCGGTTGCAGGAATCGGATATGTCCAGTTCAATGAAAAGAGGGCTACGGGTGACATGATAGCAGTGCTCCAATATTTATGGGGCTGCTGCGAAGAAGAAGAGGGGCAGTCCCAAAGGGGCTTTTTCAAGAGGCAACTAGACCTCCTGGTTTTTCTTGGAAGATGTTCCGCTTCTCATCCAAGAAGCTTCCGTGATGAAGCAGCGCCCACACCCTCTGGAGGCAAGTCCTTCTACTGATTCATTGTTCTCACTGTTAAGAAATGTCTCCTTAATCCTAAATTGGTTCTCTTCTTGGTTAGTTTCCATCCATTGCCTCTTGTCCTGCTTTCAGCCTCTTTGGAGAATAGGTTGACCCCGTCTTCTTGGTGGATGCCCCTCAGATATTGGAAATCTGCTATCCTGGCTCTTCTAAAAAGTCCTTCTTTTCATTAGACTAGATATCCACAATTCCTGCAGCCATTCCTTCCTCCCCCCTCCCCCCTTCATTTTCCTTCCTTCCTTCCTTCCTTCCTTCCTTCCTTCCTTCCTTCCTTCCTTCCTTCCTTCCTTCCTTCCTATCTATTCTTTTTTCCTCCTCCCTCCCTCCCTTCCTTCCTTCCCATTCTTTTTTCTTCCCCTCCCTCCCCTCCTTTTTTCCTTCCTTTCCTCCTTCCCCTTCATTTTTCCTCCTCCCTCCCTTCCTTCCTACCCATTCTTTTTTCCTCCCCCTTCCTTCTGCTTCATTTTTCCTCCTCCCTCCCTCCCTTCCCCTTCATTTTCCTTCCTTCCTTCCTTCCTTCCTTCCTTCCTTCCTTCCTTCCTTCCTTCCTTCCTTCCTTCCTTCCTTCCTTCTCATTCTTTTTTCCTCCTCCCCCCTCCCTTCCCATTCTTTTTTTCTTCCCCTCCCTCTCCTCCTTCTTTCTTTCCTTTGCTCCTTCCCCTTCATTTTTCCTCCTCCCTTCCTCCCTCCCTTCCTATCCATTCTTTCCCCCTTCCTTCCGCTTCATTTTTCCTCCTCCCTCCCTCCCTTCCCCTTCATTTTCCTTCCTTCCAACCCATTCTTTTTTCCTCCCCCTCCCTTCCCCTTCATTTTCCTTCCTTCCCCTTCATTTTCCTTCCATCCTCCCTCCCTCCTTCCTATCCATTCTTGTTTCCTCCTTCCCTCCTCCTTCTCTTCCTCTCTTCCTTCCCCTTTTTTCTTTCCTCCCTCCCTCCTTTCCTCTCTTCCTTCTTCTTGCTTTTAACACATGTTTCTCAGAACAATTTATTAATTCCCTCCTAATCAGCCTCTCCAAGCAATCTCTGACTAGAACATGTCCCTTTCCCAGGGCAGGGGAGGGCTGGGTGTTGTTGGCACTGCTTGTTTTGAGCTGTGGCGAATATGGTGCCAAGAGATGCTTTTTCTCACGTTAGGGGGAGTAGACGCTCTGCATCTACTTAGCAGAAAATCAAAGTGACACTTAATCAGGGACGGTGGTATCTTTTTACTTGCAAGCTCTGTGGTATTATGAATCACCAGGATAGGAAGTGATGCCTGAACAAAGCTATTCAGACATATGCAACCTCCCCCTCCCCAATTCATTTGTCCCCTCAAGTCCTCCGTTGGTTTTTCCTTTTCCAACACTGGAAAAATGAGACATTCAAATTCCTGGTTTCAATTTTCTTCTTTGAGAGTCCAACCAGTTCTTGAATGGGGCAAAGTTTTATTCACCAGCGGCGAGTAAAGGCAGGAGCAATGGGGAAATAGGTTTTGGAGATTGTGATGGTTTTAATTAAGAAATGACAGAAACCCACTCAGTGAAAACTTTGGGGAGTTCCCACTGACTGAGATTTCCTAACTTGATGAAATTCTTTTAGGGAACAATGCAGTGCTGGGCTTCAGTTATTTTTACTACCGGTTCTGTGGGCTTGTTGGGCGTGGCGGGGGAAAGATACTGTAAAATGCCCATTCCCTCGCCACTCCAGGGGAAGGTTACTGCAAAATCCCCGTTCCCTCCTGATCAGCTGGGACTCGGGAGGCAGAGAAGAGATGGGGCAGGGCCAGCCAGAGGTGGTATTTACCGGTTCTCCGAACTACTCAAAATTTCCGCTACCGGTTGAATACCTCCTCTGCCCTGGGGTAAACCTTTAGACGTGTGGACTTCAACTCCCAAAATTCCCCAGCCAGCCATTTTGGCTGAGGAATTCTGGGAGCTGAAGTCCACAAGTTTTAATATTGGCCAAGATTGGACACCCCTACTTTAGACAGTGGATAAAACCAGCAGTAAGGATAGTAGCGTATATTGATAACACTGTACAGGTAGTCCTCAACTTACAACCATTTGTTTAGTGACCCTTCAAAGTTGCAATGGCACTGAAAAAGTGACTTGCAATCGATCCTCACACTTACAACCAATGGAACACCCCCAAAGTCACATGATCAAAACTTAGTTACTTGGCCAATCGGTATATATTTAGGATGGTGGCAGTTTCCTGGGGTCACACAATCGCCATTTGCGACATTTCTGAGACCACATGACTCATTTAAGAAAACCACAATGATTCGCTTAACGACTTTGGCAAAAACGGTTGTAAAATTGGGCACGGCTTACTTAACAACCATTTTGCTTAACCACATAAATTTTGGTTTCAGTTGTGGTTTTAAGACCACATGTACCTTCAAGCCAATAGAGGTAGTCATCGACTTACGACCACAATGGAACCCAAAACATTTATGTTGCTAAGTGAGGCATGTGTTAAGTGGGCTTTGCTCTATTTTACAACTTTTCTTGCCCCGAAAAACAACCGAATCATTGCAGTTGTTAAATTAGTAACATGGTTGTGAAGTGAACCCAGTTTCCCCACTGACTTTGATCCCACATGACCCCAGGACACGACGACGGTCATACATTTGAGTCAGTCGTCAAGCATCCGAATGTAAATCGTGTGGCCGAGGAGATGCTGCGATGGTCATAAGTGTGGAAAATGGTCATGAGTCACTTTTTGCCGTGCTGTTGTACGTGCAAATAATCACTCAGCAAAGTGAGTGACCGTCGAGGTTTATGTGTATCTTTTCTGTCTTTCATTAGTAGGTCATCCAATGCGCCGCCCCCCTCCCAAGAATTCCAGCTCTCACGTTTTAAACCGGAGATCTTTTTCTCTGGTTCATAATATATTATCCCGCTCTTTTTAAGAGGATTTAGGTTGTCAGCCTAAAGATTGATCGATTAAATCCATATCGCCACTGAACTAGTGACGAAGTAGCCGACCAGCAGTGGCTTTCACTTATTTTTACCACCGGTTCGCCCTGCGCATGCGCCTTCTGTGCAGACGCCCGCCCTTCCACGCATGCGCTTTGCTCTCATGCGCACCTTCTGTGCATGCGCCAGGCCTAATGGTAAAATTCTTTTTTTTACTACCAGTTCTGTGGGCGTGGCTTGGTGGGTGTGGCAGGGAAAGGATACTGCAAAATCCTCATTCCCTCCACACTCCTGAGGGAAGGATATTGCAAATCTCCATTCCCACCCCAGCCAGAGAGGGGTATTTGCCGGTTCTCCGAACTACTCAAAGTTTCCGCTACTGGTTCTTCAGAACCTGCTGAATTTCACCCCTGGCCCGGCCTCAAAAACATGGCTAAATAGGGCTGCATAGAATGGAGGCGGGTGGGGCAGCCCACCTGCGATCTCCGCTAATCCGGCTGAATACCACATCTGTAGCCGACCCATTTTCTTGGAGATATTTCAGCAGAGACAACTGCAAAGGTGAGGTGTGAAAGGATTCAAAATAATCAAGATGGCAGCTGGGATTATGTTTATGAAATCCTTTTTTAACCCTCTTCTACACATAACCCACAGCGCAGCAATCAAGTAACAATTTCCTTACTAACTGGTGAGATCATTGATGGTTTTTAGATCAGGGGTATCCAGCCTTGGCAATTTTCGGACTTATGGACTTCAACTCACAGAATTCCCCAACCACAGTGGTGAAATTCTTTTTATTTTTTTTACTACGGGTTCTGTGGGCATGGCTTGGTGGGTATGGCAGGGGAAGGATATTGCAAAATCTCCATTCCCTCCCCACTCCAAGGGACAGATACTGCAAAATCCCCATTCCCTCCCAATCAGCTGGGATTCGGGAGGCAGAGAATAGACGGGGGCGTGGCCAGCCAGAGGTGGTATTTGCTGGTTCTCCAAACTACTCAAAATGTTCGCTACCGGTTCTCCAGAACCTGCTGAATTTCACCCCTGCCCAACCAGCCATGCTGGGAGTTGAAGTCCAAAAGTCTGAAAGTTGTCGAGGTTGGACATCCCTGTTCTAAATAATCCAGAAACAGAGAATTAAACGCAGATGTGTTAATTGGCCCAACATCAACTGGGAGGCTGGGTTTAATTTTAGCTTTCAAGCAGGATACCCTCCTACAAAATTCAGTGTTTGGGTTTAAAAATATAAAGGAACCAATTTTTGAACATCCATAGACTTAGTGATGAACGATAGCACGGTGCCAGCTGAGTTCATTTAGGGCCAAAAATGGAACGGCTGTAAAAGTATTTACGTTGCAGCTTTTCGGGGCTGTGTTATCTTGTACCGCAGTTCTGTGCAATATCCCACAAATCTCTGTAGAAGCTGAGATAAGGAGCAAAGTTTATTTGCAGAGAAGGAGATAGTGAGGAAAATGTGAAGTAGAATGATGGGGAGGAAGGGAAAGAAACTGAAGAAAGAGAATTTTCTTGGAATTTTTTACTATGGTATTTGCTAGTACATACAGGTGGTACATTTGTTTAGTGACTACTGAAAAAAGTGACTGGTAGCCATTTTTCATACTTATGACAACTGTTGCAGCATCCCCCATTTTGGTCATGCAATCAAAATTTGGCCGCTTGACAACTGGCTCATTTTACAATACAATACAATACAATACAATACAATAGTAGAGTTGGAAGGGACCTTGGAGGTCTTCTAGTCCAACCCCCTGCCTAGGCAGGAAACCCTATACCGTTTTAGACAAATAGCTATCCAACATCTTCTTAAAGACTTCCAGTGTTGGGGCATTCACAACTTCTGGAGGCAAGCTGTTCCACTGATTAATTGTTCTCACTGTCAGGAAATTTCTCCTCAGTTCTAAGTTGCTTCTCTCCTTGATTAGTTTCCACCCATTGCTTCTTGTTCTACCCTCAGGTGCTTTGGAGAATAGTTTGACTCCCTCTTCTTTGTGGCAACCTCTGAGATATTGGAATAATGCTATCATGTCTCCCCTAGTCCTTCTTTCTCTTAAGCTAAACATACCCAGTTCCTGCAACCGTTCTTCATATGTTTTAGTCTCCAGTCCCCTAATCATCTTTGTTGCTCTTCTCTGCACTCTTTCTAGAGTCTCCACATCTTTTTTACATTTTATGACAGTTGCAGTCTCCCACGATCTCGGGATTTTGCGACCTCGGGATTTTGCGACCTCCCGACCAGCAAAATCAATGGGGAAGCCAGATTTCACTGAACAACTGTGTTACTGACTTAACAACTGCAGTGATTCACTTAACAATTGTGGCGAGAAATTTGTGGCGAGTGAAATGGGCCAAACCTAACTTAACAATTGTCTTGTTTAACAACAGAAATTTTGGACCCAATTGAAAGCCGGTGGTGGGACTTTGGGTCAATCGCCAGGAGACTGAGAGTTCTAGTACTGCCTTAAGTATGGAAGCTGATTGGGTGGATTTGGACCAATCACCTGGGAAGTGTGAATTCTAGTACTGCCTTAGATATGGAAGCCTACTGGGTGACATTGGGCCAATTGCTAGGAGGCTATGAGTTCTAGTCCTGCCTTAGGTATAGAACCTGATTGGTGGATTTGGGCCAATCACCTGGAAACTGTGAATTCTAGTACAGCCTTAGATATGGAAGCCTACTGGGTGACATTGGGCCAATTGCTAGGAGACTATGAGTTCTAGTACTGCCTTAGGTAGGGAAGCTGACTGGGTGATTTTGGGCCAATCATCTGGGAACTGTGAATTCTAGTACTGCCTTAGATATGGAAGCCTACTGGGAGACTTTGGGCCAATTGCTAGGAGACTATGAGTTCTAGTACTGCCTTAGGTAGGGAAGCTGATTGGGTGACTTGGAGCCAGTTACTCTTTCTCTCTCTCAGCCCAATCCACCTCACAATGTTGTTGTTATGGGAAAAAATAACAGGAGGTAAGAATACTAGGTACGTTCGCTGCCTTGAGTTACTTAGAAAGTAATGAAGGTGAGATAAAAATCAAATCAATCAATAAATAAAATTCTGTACCGCACAGTGGCCAAACGGTAATCATATTAGAATTTCTAAGTGGCTGCTTATCATTCCCCATTGTTAATTGCAATATCCATTGCAATGGATATTTAAGGTGTGCGGTGTGTCATTAGAGAGCCAGTTGGAAGTATGAAAGGGAACAGTGAGACAAATGCTGTAGGAAAAATTAGCCACTCATCGCTCTTTTTTTTAATGTGGGCTACGGCAGGTTTTAATAGATGGTTAGACTGGCAGCCTAGTCCATCTGTCAAGGCTTCCATGCATTCAGAGAGAGAGAGAGAGAGAGAGTGAATATCAGCCAATGCCAGCAAATAGCCTTACTCCTCACCCCTTCTGGTGCTATTCCAGAAAACCTATAAATCCCTGTTGAAAAGGGGGCCGAAGGCAGGTTTAGTGCTGTTCCAAAAGACCACTAAATTTGTTTTTAAAAGGAGCTGCCGACAATACTTAACAGATGTAGGAAGGGTTGTCCCTCCCTCCCTCCCTCCCTCCAGCTGTTGGTCAGATTGATTCCCATCTCTGCGCTTGGAACGGATGTGGAGACCTGGTTGGCACAGAAGGAGATTCTGGTTTTTTTTTAAAAAAAACAGGTTTCTTGCTGTTCAAACCAGAGTGATTTATGTGGGCAGCGCCCAGGGGCTGGAGTGTAGGGGAAGACAGATGGCATAAATCCAAAGTAGCCACCTGGAGCTGAGCTGATCCTATAGAAGTCTCCTCAACAGAACCGATAGTGGAGTGTGCCAGATAATACCAGGATGGTGTTGGGGTTAGAGTAAAAAACACTATCTTTAAAACCAGACCAGCTGAGAACTGATTTAAGACAACCTCCCCTTTCTTCTAGCACTGATGATGTTACCTAGTTGGGCCATGAAACATTTGCAAGAAAAAAAAACCAAGCTCAGAGAGAGCACCAAGGATCCCACAGTCCTCCATAACCATCATCATCACCACCACCACCTCCTCTTCCTCTTCCTCCTCCTCCTCCTCTCCACAAACCCAACTCCCTTCTAGCACTGATGATGTTACCTAGTTGGGCCATGAAACATTTGCAAGAAAACAACCAAACTCAGAGAGCACCAAGGACCCACAGTCTTCCATAACCACAACCACCTCCTCCTCTTCCTCTTCCTCCTTCTCTTCTCCACAAACCCAACTCCCTTCTAGCACTGATGATGTTACCTAGTTGGATCATGAAGCATCTGCAAGAAAACAACCAAACTCAGAGACCACCAAGGACCCCACAGTCCTCCACGACCACCATCACCATCTCCTCCTCCTCTTCTCCACAAACCCCACTCCCTTCTAGGGCTGATGACGTTACCTAGTTGGGCCATGTAATGTCTGCAGCAAAGCAACCCTGCTCAGTGAGCATCTCAGCTACAAATATTCTCTTCCCTTGACTTAAAACAGTCTCTGCTACGGGTTGTGGATCAAATGCAAGTGATGTCATGAGCACCCATCACCAAAAAGAGACTGTTTGTGCCACCATTAAAAGTAGCCTTGGGGAGAAATACTGAGTGGTGGTTGAGGATTGATTATTTGTTGCTGCTCATAGCCCATAATAATCTTGGTAACCACATCCAGGGCCGTAATTTGAAAGCATCTATTTTCTTTCTCATTGTTTTTCGCCCGTTCAGCATTCATTTTCATACATTATCACCGGGAACAGAATTGCTTTGACTCTTACGATCATTGTTGTCATAGAAATAGCCTTATCATTCATGATCTTGTTTAAGCTTCTCCTTGTTTTCTTTCTTAAGATTAATAGTCTCTTTAGCACTCCATCCGTTTTTTAATCTGTTCTTGAGCCCCGGAAACAATGTCAGCTTCACTTCTTCACCATCCTCTCTGTTAGGTTCTGAGCAGCCTGGCTAATTAAATTACCTTGCCTTCTTAATATTTAATATTATCCTGGGTTTTTTTTTTCTCCCCTCTTTCCATTTTTAGTTTCACAGGCTGAGGTATTTTTCTTTCTTTCTTTCTTTCTTTCTTTCTTTCTTTCTTTCCTTCTGTCTTAACAAAGTGGTATTGTTTGCACAGCTCAAATTATTAGCATGGTGACCTCCGATTTTGTTTTTGGCTGTCACTTCTTCCACTTCTGTCATTCTTGCTGTGTTAAATTAAATATGCATTGTCTCAGTTTCTTTTGTATTTTTGAAACCACTCCGCTTCTCCATACTCAGTACCACCACCGTAAGCGAAACCTGGAGTGCAATTTGTTTTCTTTCTACCAGTTTACATTAATCTTCCAAACTTGGCACCACTGATAATGCCAGAACAGAGCCCAAGGCCTTCTCCACGTTCCGTATAAATCCCTAAGTGTCTGTAGTTACTATCTTGGCACCAGAGGTAGTAACCCCGTTGATAGCATGGTGACCAAGGACATTCTCAGGGGGAATCCAAAAATAGTCAAGATAACAACTATGGCCACTCAATTAAAACCCCAACCATTTCTACACGTGAAGAGGTAGAACATCAATGACATAATTGCAGCTGCCATCTTGATTTTGACTGCCTTGAAGATGGAATCAGAGAAAAGAATATAAGACCCTGGACAACTCCCTTGGTATCCAGGTTCTCAGACCATTAGATCTTGAAAAACCCTTCCCTTCCCTTTCCTCCCCTTCCCACCCATTATCCCCTTCCCTTCCCTTCCTTTTCTACTCCTTCCCTTCTCTTCATTTCCCTCCCCTCCCCCTTGTTTTATCTTCCTTTCCTCCCTCTTCCCTTCCCTCTCCTTCCCACCCACTATCCCCTTCCCATTCTTTTCCACTCCTTCCCTTCTCTTCATTTCCCTGCCCTCCCCCTTGTTTTATCTTCCTTTCTTTCCTTTCCTCCCTCTTCCCTTCCCTTCTCTTTCCTCCCCTCCCCTTCCCTCCTCTTCCCCTTTTCACCCATTATCCTCTTCCCTTTCTTTTCCATTCCTTCCCTTCCCTTCATTTCCCTCCCCTCCCCCTTGTTTTATCTTCCTTCCCTTCCCTTCCCTTCCCTTCCCTTCCCTTCCCTTTCTTTTCCTTCCCTTCCCTTCCTTTCTTTTCTTTTCCTTTCCTTCCCTTCCCTTCAATACCTCTTTCCTTTCCTTCCCTCCCCTTCCCTCCCC
This sequence comes from Natrix helvetica, assembly GCF_964273705.1. Classification (NCBI taxonomy): domain Eukaryota; kingdom Metazoa; phylum Chordata; class Lepidosauria; order Squamata; family Natricidae; genus Natrix; species Natrix helvetica. The sequence continues at coordinate 8,772,440 of NC_138552.1, forward strand.
TTCCCTTTCTTTTCCCTCCCTTCCCTCCCTCTTTCCTTTCCTCCCCTCCCTCTTTCCTTTCTTTTCCTTTCCTTTCCTTTCCTTTTCCTTCCCCTTCCCCTTCTTTTTAATAGGTAGGACATACTGTATATTGCAAGACAAAGTACATATTTCTCACATCATACAGTATATCAGAAAGGACAGCATAGGGATCATAAGAGAGAATTTTGGAAGATGTGGTGGAATGTAGTCTGTATTCCCAGGAGGGCGGGACTGGATTCCAGAGAACCAATAGGCAGTGAAGTTTAGATACATTGCTTGTGTGGGAGAAAGAGGGCATAAATAGCTCTCCTTAACAGTTCCATGAGCATATCTTCTACCGTGCAAGGAGTCTGCCTTAATTTTGGCAAGATTTCTTTCTACAGGTGAGGAACGATAAAGAAATCTGTTCTGAAGTAACTCTACTTGTCTTTCTTGGTTTCTGGTGCCTGGCAGGAGATTAGATTCTAATCAATGGGTGTCATGATCGGAGATGCTCAGTAGACCAGTGATTACCAACTGGGGGTCAGTGAGAAAATGTTGGTGGTCCGCGGAAAAATTATTTGCATTTTTTATATTGCGCTAAATCAGGGGTCCTCAAACTACGGCCCCTGGGATGGATACGTGCAATGAACGTTTGTGTTGCTGCAGAGAGTCTCCCCCTTCGGGGTCTTTTTGTGCAGGTCAGAGGGGGGCAGAAATTCCGACTTGGGGTCTGCTTCAGCTTCCTGGTGTGGGGCTTTGGGTGAAGGCTGGAGGGAAGCAAAGCTGGTGGCAAAGAGCCGGAGGACCTCGTTCCAGTGGGACTGTATCATGGCCTGGAACTGGCTGACCATCTCAGCCCGCTGAGCCTCCAAGCGCCGGTACCTGGCCTTGCACTCCCACAGGTCTTCCCTCTGCTTGGAAAGCCTATGCTCGTAGTCTTCAGTGAGGTGCTTCTGCTGAGCCTCCTTCTCGATCAGATTTAATTTGAACTGAGCTGTTTTGCCAACTCTTTCTCCTGGTGGCTGCTTAGCTCCATCAACTGCTTCCTGTTGGGGCCCTAAGGAGCCCGGGCGGGCAGGCGAGGAGTGGCCGAGAGGGACAAGTAGAAGCCGGCGAGGTATCCCTTGACGTGAGTGACATCGAGTTGGCCACGCCCTCCCAGTCACATGACCACCTAGCCACACCCACCCAGCCGATCATTAGGCAGATCGTATTAGTGGTCCGCGGGATTTAAAATTATGAATTTAGTGGTCCCTGAGGTCCGAAAGGTTCGTGACCCCTGCTCTAGGCAGTGTATTTCGGACTAGACAAATCATAGCATTTTAGTGAACATGGACCCCACAGGCTTTCAAAATTCAATGGGGGTCCCAGTCTCTTCCCCGCCCCCCACCCAACGAGCCGTAACCTGAGTTAGACAATTGTTTTACATAGAAAACTTCCTAGAAATAGTTCCCATGTGTGTCTTCACCCTTACTCATCCCCTCTCCTCTGATAATTTATGGCAGGGGTGTCCAAACTTGGGAACTTTAAGACTTGTGGACTTCAACTCCCAGAATTCCCCAGCCAATTCTGGGAGTTGAAGTCCACAAGTCTTAAAGTCCCCAAGTTTGGACACTCCTGATTTATGTCTAAGCGAAAAAATATAACAGAGCAGAATTTTTCCCAGAATAGTAAAACCGTGGTTTCTTGCCAACGTTGTCATAGAAGCTAAGCATACTCATCATCTATTATTTCATGATTATTTATTACTATTCCCCAGAACTTTTGTTAAACTCGGCGGCATTTTAAGAAGGGTGCCCTCGTTTCGTCTCTGGATCTCGGCCATAATTCTTTCCCGTGCTATGAAAGGAATCCTGCCAAGTCCACTTTTGGCTGACAATTGCAGGCAAACGGCCGTTTATTTTCCAGATGTTTTGCTCACCTGAAGAGGCTGGTGCACCCAGCTGATTATAAAAATGGGGATGAGTCATGTCTGATTCAGTTTGTTACAGGATCCAGGCTGGTGGGTGATCAAGAGCTTCCTGTTAAACTATAATAGGCTTGCATTTAATTTTATTTATTTCAATGTATTGGTTTTTTAATCCTGCCTTTACAATTTTTATAAATAACTCAAGGCAGCGAACATACCTAATCCTCCCCTTGTTTTCCCCACAATCACCACCTTGTGGGGTAATTTGCGCTGAGAGAAAATGACTGCTCCAAGTCAGCAGCTTCATTTCATGCCTCATGTTGTGGGACTACAACTCAACATCTCCTGGTGACTAGGCCAAAGTCACCCAGCAAGCTTTCATGCAAAAGGTACAACTAGAACTCAGTCGCCTGGTGATTGGTCCAACATCACCTAGCCAGCTTTCGTGTCTAAGGCGGGACTAGAACTCACAGTCTCCTGGTGATTGGTCCAACATCACCTAGCCAGCTTTCGTGTCTAAGGCGGGACTAGAACTCACAGTCTCCTGGTGATTGTTCCAACATCACCTAGCCAGCTTTCGTGTCTAAGGCGGGACTAGAACTCAGTCTCCGGGTGATTGGTCCAACATCACCTAGCCAGCTTTCGTGTCTAAGGCAGGACTAGAACTCACAGTCTCCTGGTGATTCGTCCAACATCACCTAGCCAGCTTTCGTGTCTAAGGCAGGACTAGAACGCACAGTCTCCTGGTGATTGGTCCAACATCACCTAGCCAGCTTTTGTGTCTAAGGCAGGACTAGAAGTCACAGTCTCCTGGTGATTGGTCCAACATCACCTAGCCAGCTTTCGTGTCTAAGGCAGGACTAGAAGTCACAGTCTCCTGGTGATTGGTCCAACATCACCTAGCCAGCTTTCGTGTCTAAGGCAGGACTAGAACTCACAGTCTCCTGGTGATTGGTCCAACATCACCTAGCCAGCTTTCGTGTCTAAGGCGGGACTAGAACTCACAGTCTCCTGGTGATTGGTCCAACATCACCTAGCCAGCTTTCGTGTCTAAGACGGGACAAGAACTCACAGTTTCCTGGTGTTTGGTCCAACATCACCTAGCCAGCTTTTGTGTCTAAGGCGGGACTAGAACTCACAGTCTCCTGGTGATTGGTCCAACATCACCTAGCCAGCTTTCGTGTCTAAGGCGGGACTAGAACTCAGTCTCCGGGTGATTGGTCCAACATCACCTAGCCAGCTTTCGTGTCTAAGGCGGGACTAGAACTCACAGTCTCCTGGTGATTGTTCCAATATCACCTAGCCAGCTTTCGTGTCTAAGGCGGGACTAGAACTCACAGTCTCCTGGTGATTGTTCCAACATCACCTAGCCAGCTTTCGTGTCTAAGGCGGGACTAGAACTCAGTCTCCGGGTGATTGGTCCAACATCACCTAGCCAGCTTTCGTGTCTAAGGCGGGACTAGAACTCACAGTCTCCTGGTGATTGTTCCAACATCACCTAGCCAGCTTTCGTGTCTAAGGCGGGACTAGAACTCACAGTCTCCTGGTGATTGTTCCAACATCACCTAGCCAGCTTTCGTGTCTAAGGCAGGACTAGAACTCACAGTCTCCTGGTGATTCGTCCAACATCACCTAGCCAGCTTTCGTGTCTAAGGCAGGACTAGAACTCACAGTCTCCTGGTGATTGGTCCAACATCACCTAGCCAGCTTTTGTGTCTAAGGCAGGACTAGAAGTCACAGTCTCCTGGTGATTGGTCCAACATCACCTAGCCAGCTTTCGTGTCTAAGGCAGGACTAGAAGTCACAGTCTCCTGATGATTGGTCCAACATCACCTAGCCAGCTTTCGTGTCTAAGGCAGGACTAGAACTCACAGTCTCCTGGTGATTGGTCCAACATCACCTAGCCAGCTTTCGTGTCTAAGGCAGGACTAGAAGTCACAGTCTCCTGGTGATTGGTCCAACATCACCTAGCCAGCTTTCGTGTCTAAGGCGGGACTAGAACTCACAGTCTCCTGGTGATTGGTCCAACATCACCTAGCCAGCTTTCGTGTCTAAGGCGGGACTAGAACTCACAGTCTCCTGGTGATTGGTCCAACATCACCTAGCCAGCTTTCGTGTCTAAGACGGGACTAGAACTCACAGTTTCCTGGTGATTGGTCCAACATCACCTAGCCAGCTTTTGTGTCTAAGGCGGGACTAGAACTCACAGTCTCCTGGTGATTGGTCCAACATCACCTAGCCAGCTTTCGTGTCTAAGGCAGGACTAGAACTCACAGTCTCCTGGTGATTGGTCCAACATCACCTAGCCAGCTTTCGTGTCTAAGGCGGGACTAGAACTCACAGTCTCCTGGTGATTGGTCCAACATCACCTAGCCAGCTTTCGTGTCTAAGGCGGGACTAGAACTCACAGTCTCCTGGTGATTGGCTGAAGTTACTTGGCAGTCTGTCACATATAGGATAACAGTTGGAAGGCACCTTGGAGGTCTTCTAGTCCAACACCCTGCTCAGGCAGGACAACCATTTGCCTTAAATGATATATACCAGGCCTATACCAGCGATGGCGAACCTTTTTTGGCTTGCGTGCCTTAAGGGGGGAAGCGCAGAGGGGTCGTGCATTGGCGTGCCGCACCCATAATGTAACGCATGGCACCCCCAGTGCGCATGCGTGCATTAGGGGTGCTCCCTCCAGTTTCTGAACCTTTTTTTCCTCCTCCTGAGGCTCCAGAGGCTTTATAGGACCCTGGGAAGGGCGAAAACAGCCTCCCCCGCCCCCCCGGAGGCCCTCTGGAGCCTTCAGGGACCTTCAGGACGCTTCCCTGAAGCCTCTGGAGGACTAAAAACAACCCTACGAGTAAACCGGAAGTCCATTCCCGAACTTCTAAGTTGCCCATAGGGCTGGTTTTTTTGTGCTCCAAAGGCTTCAGGGAAGCCCCTGAAGCCTTCAGAGGGCCTCCGGGGGGGACGGGGGAGGCTCTTTTCGCCCTCCCCAGGCTCCTAAAAAGCCTCTGGATCCTGGGGAGGGCAAAAAATGGCTTTAAAAAAAAAGCTGAACTCAGCTGGCCAGCGTGAGCATGGGCTCTGGCCAGCTGACAGGGCGACGCCTCGCGTGCCCTGACAAATGTTTCCGCGTGCCACAGGTTCACCATCCTGGGCCTATACCATTTAAGGCAAATTAAGGTTGTCCATTTTCTTAAAAAACTTTCAGTATTGGAAGTATTTACAACTCTGGAGGCAAATTGACTATGATACAATGACTAGGTTAATGATTTATCACTATTGTTGTATGTACACTGAGAGTTTATGCACCGGAGACAAATTCCTTGTGTGTCTAATCACACTTGGCCCATAAAGAATTCTAAGTTGTTCCATTTATTAATAGTTCAAAATGTCCAGAAATTATTTCTTTGTTCCAGGTTGCTTCTCTCCTTGATTAGTTTCCACCTGTTGTTTCTCGTCCTGTCCTCAGGTGCTTTGGAGAATAGGTTGACCCCCTTTTTTTTGTGGCAGCTCCTCAGAAATAGAATAGAATAGAGTTGGAAGGGATCTTGGAGGTCTTCTAGTCCAACCCCCTGCTTAGGCAGGAAACCCTACACCACTTCAGACAAATGGTTATCCAACATCTTCTTAAAAACTTCCAGTGTTGGAGCATTCACAACTTCTAGAGGCAAGTTGCTCCACTGATTAATTGTTCTAACTGTCAGGAAGTTTCTCCTCAGTTCTAAGTTGCTTCTCTCCTTGATTAGTTTCCACCCATTGCTTCTTGTTCTATCCTCAGGTGCCTTGGAGAATAGCTTGACTCCCTCTTCTTTGTGGCAACCCCTGAGATATTGGAACACTGCTATCATGTCTCCCCTGGTCCTTCTTTTCATTAAACTAGACATACCCAATTCCTGCAACTGTTCTTCATATGTTTTAGCCTCCAGTCCCCTAATCATGCTTGTTGCTCTTCTCTGCACTCTTTCTAGAGTCTCCACATCTTTTTTACATTGTGGCAACCAAAATTGAATGCACTATGCCAAGTATGGCCTTACCAAGGCCTTATAAAGTGGTATTAACACTTCACGTGGGACAGTGGTGGGATTCAATTTTTTTTACTACTGGTTCTGTGGGTGTGGCTTTGTGGGCGTGGCAGGGAAAGGATGCTGCAAAATCTCCACCTCCCCCCTCTTAAAATTTCCGGTACCGGTTCTCCAGAATCTGTCAGAAGTGGCTGAATACCACCTCTGATGTGGGACTAGACCTCACAATTTCCTGGTTTTAGGTCTGGTGCGTTAATGCTATACCAAACGTAGCTATTCCTTGGCTACTCGTTTTCTCCAGGGTTTATGCCAACCCTTCAAAGTAGGCTAAGCCAGAAAACAGATGTCACAAGGAGTGCTGAAATTCTACTTAATCCCAGATTTCAAGAATCTTGAAAACCTTACAGAGGTCCTTCTTCTCTCCCTCCTTCTTCTTATACCTAAAAGAGTTGGGTGGAAAAATCTTGAGTTTCCTCCTCACCTGTTCTTCTCTTTCAAGGATAAGATAGTGCTTACGTAATTGTTGTTCCACTCCTTCTGCAAGATTACTGTGTATCTGCTGTAGATTCAGTAGAGGATGTTTGTCTCGTGGTGGGGAGAAATTTAGAAGATGGGATGAGTATGTGAAATGGAATTCCCTCTTTTCAGCAGCCATCCTTTGCAAATTTATTTATTTTCCCCTTTCGTTTGATTTATTAAATTTATATGCCACCCGCGTCGCTATCCAGCGCGATCCGAGGTGACTCTAGGGAATTGAATTTCCAAATTACTCAAGTTGAGAAAGATAACTTTTCAACCATCCCTAATATAGTTTGACAATCCCTAATATTAATATCAACATTAGAAGTGCTGTAATTATTCTTGAGGCATGGAATGCTTTAACCACATCAAGCTATCTCTATAATGGATGCCCTGTAACAGTGATGGCTAATCTTTTTATCCGGTGTGCCGAAAGCATGTGCGTGATAGCCCACACCCATAATGCAATGTGCGCATGACATGCCCCCTGCATGCCCCACCCACCTGCGCATGCGTGCACCACCCCCTGTGCCCCATTTTGGGCCTAGTAGGCCTCCCTGCAACCTCCTGGGACCAAAAATGAGCCGGGGGAACGCGTGCTGCTCTCCTCACCCCTGCACATGTATGTGTGACCCCCCGCATGTGTGTGTGTCTCCCGCATGCAGCTGCATGGCAGAGGTGGTATTCAACAGGTTCTGACCAGTTCTGGAGAACTGGTAGCGGAAATTTTGAGTAGTTCAGAGAACCGGTAAATACCACCTGTGGCTGGCCTCGCCCCCATCTATTCTCTGCCTCCCATGTCCCAGCTGATCGGGAGGGAATGGGGATTTTGCAGTAACCTTCCCCTGGAGTGGGGAGAGAATAGAGATTTTACAGTATCCTTCCCCTGCCACGCCCACCAAGCCACGCCCACCAAGCCACACCCATCAAACCACATGTACAGAATTGGTAGTAAACAAATTTGAATCCCACCACTGATGCGTGGCACAGACCCACAAATCAGCTGGCCAGCAGGGGACGCGCATGCATGCGTGGTGGAGCTGAGCTGGGATGATGGCTTGTGTGCCCTCTGTGGCATTCATTCCATAGGTTCACCATCATGGCCCTATAATATGAAACGTCACCAAAATCAGTAGCGACTTTATGAACCTCAGTCTATGCAGCAATAAAGAGGAAAAGAAACAATTCAAAGTATGCAGAGATTTTAGATACTGACTTTGGTCTGATTGTTTTCAGCGTACCTGGAACTTCCATTGGGAACATTTTCCGTATTTATTATATAAATGAATGTTGAATCGGGCTTGGAGTCTTCCAGAACACATTGTTTCCTCAGGAGACGTACCACATGCTCTGCTTGAAAGTGTTTGGTTACGAGATTAATTTTCTCACGATGTGAAGTGACTTGTGCTGGGCATTTTAAAACATTCCAAGCCATTCCGAGTCCTGTCTGGAAAGGGAACGGCTAATAAATTTAAATTTATTATTATTATTATTATTATTATTATTATTATTATTATTATTATTATTATTATAAGGTGGATTATTGGCGACCAAACAGAACTTCAATATTGCATCATTGAAAATAGGAATAAATGTAGGGGTTATTTTATCGTAGTTACCAGCTACTGTTGTGATTTATTTATGTTTTTGTTGGATCTCAAAATAGCTACTCTGGAGTTCCTAATTATAATAAAACTCTTTTATGGGGAATCCTCGACTTACAACCATTCGTTTAGTGACTGAAGTGGCAATGGCACTGAAAACAGTGACTTATATAGGCAGTCCTCGACATACGACCACAATTGAGCCCCCAAATTTATGTTGCTGATTGAGACATTTGTTCAGTGAGTTTTGCCCCATTTGATGATCTTTCTTGCCACCGCTGTTAAGCGACTCACTGCCGTGGTTAAGTTAGTAAAGCCGTTGTTAAGTGAATCTGGCTTCTCCGTGGACTTTGCTTGTCAGGAGTTCCCAAGAGGTGATCAAGTGAGTCCAGGACATTTCAACTCTCATAAACATGAGTCAGTCTTTGAGTAACACTCAGGCTTCCCCTTTTCACTATCTATTCAAGATGGACAGTGATTAATATTTATATGTATTTATATATTAATATTTATATATTAGGGGAGAGATGCAGGGGTGGGTTCCTGCCAGTTCCAACTTCTTCTATAGAAGAGGTTCCACAAATCTACCGTGCCGTTTAGAACCGGTTCCAGCTCCCTCCCCCCGCCCGTCTACACCACGCTTGCCCCGCCCACCGCTCACTGATTGGCTGGCTCACCAATTGTCCCACCCGCCTCTAAGAGTCCTATCTAAATCTTAAAATCTTAAAGCTGTCAAGTTTGAACACCCCTGGGTTTTTTTTTCTAAAGAGTTAGAGGTGCAAGGGTCTTGTAACTTGACAGTTTTAAGACTTGTACACTTCAAATGTCAGAGTTCCTGAGCGAACATGACTGGAGGAGGAATTCTGGGAGTTGAAGTCCACAAGTCTTAAAGCTGTCAAGTTTGATCACCCCTGGTTTTTTTTCTAAAGGGTTAGGGATGCAAGGGTCTTGTAAATTGACAGCTTTAAGACTTGCGTGCTTCAAATGCCAGAGTTTCTGAGCCAACATTTTGGTTGCTAAGTACCAAGCCACTCCCACTCGGTCACATGGCTGGCAAGCCACTCCCACCCAGTCACATGGCCAGCAAGCCACTCCCACAAAGCAGGCCACACCTACAGAAGAGGTTCTAAAAAAAATTGAAACCCACCACTGGAGTGATGGCTGACCTTTTTGTTGTTGGGTGCCAAAAATGCGAGGGCGGGCGTGCAATAGCGCATGTGCATGCCAGCACCCATAATATAAAGTGCGTGCCCCCACATGCGCATGCACGCACAACACCCCCCACGTTCCCCCCATGTGCTCCGCATTACTCACCTCCAAGCTGAGTTGGATATTTCCTCCGGGGCGGCTGGGGGAGGCGGTTTTCACCCTCCAGACTTCCGGTTGGCCCATTGGGCCTGTTTTTCATCCTCCCCAGGCTCCGGATGCTTTCCTGAAGTTTGGGGAGGATGAAAATGGCCTCCCCTGGTCCTCCGGAGGCCCTCCAGATGCCGGAAATAGATCATTTCAGACTTCCCATTTTTTGCCCTCCCAGGCTCCCCGAGGCTTTCCTGAAAACAGCCACCCCGGGCCCTCCGGAAGGCCGAAAATCATCTGACGATCTGACAGCTCATGTGCCACCAGATATGGCTCCACGTGCCACCTGTGACACGCGTGCCCTAGGTTCGCCATCACGGTGTTAGGGTGTAGGTATATACCTATGTATGTATATAGCCTATCTATATGAGTGCGATCTTAGGTAGGGGCAGATATTTATCTCTCTAGGTACACTGAGACTGTATCTGCTGAACAAAACAAAACTCCGCATTGGCAACAGGAAGGGCATCCAGCCATTAAAAATATTCTGCTAGCTCCATTCAGTTGCCCAGACTCCATCCCGCAAAAGGGATTGTGGGGTTGTTAAAAGATGGTGATGATGATGTATGTTATGTGTGTGTATACTTTTGAGAACAGAATTTCATTTTTAATCTATGCTAAAGTGCCGACAGAAACAAAAATGACAACTGCACTACTGCAGTTGCTCTCTACATGGGGCTCCCTTGAGATGCACCCGAAGACTACAGCTAGTTCAGAATGCGGCCGCGCGGGCTATCATGGGGAGGACTAGATACTCCCATATAACACCACTCCTGCGCGAGCTGCACTGGCTGCCTGTGGTTTTTCGGGTGCGTTTCAAGGTGTTGGTTACCATCTTCAAAGCGCTTCATGGCACGGGACCTAGTTACCTGGGGGATCGCATCTCACCTCACACATCCCTGCGACCAATCCGCTCCCACAGGGAGGGACTCCTCCGGGTGCCGTCCACCAAGCAGTGTCAACGGGCGGCGCCCAGGAGTAGAGCCTTCTCTGTGATGGGCCCAACCCTCTGGAATGACCTCCCCCCCAATATCAGAACTACTACCGACCTCCGCTCCTTCCGACAGAAACTTAAGACCCACCTGTTCCAATTAGCTGGCTTAGCTGATTTATAGTCCCACTTTCAACCTCCTGGCAAACATCTTATTTTGGGGTAATTTTTAAGGGTATTTTTAATTTTTTATTCGAATCTTAATCTATTATTGTACAGTGCATATCCTACCTCCTCCGTCTATTTATCTATGTATATCTATATTTTTGTATTCACATTGTTTTTAATATGACTCTACACCGCCCCGAGTCCTGTTTAGGAAAGGGTGCGGTCTATAAATTAACTTATTATTATTATTATTATTATTATTATTATTATTATTATTATTATTATTATTATTATTATTATTATTATTATTATTATTATTATTATTATTATTATTATTATTATACGATTGTATCACAGCGGCCAGTTGTTTCGCCGGATTTGGCATTGATTACTAGTCGGGCCCCACCCAGGGGCCTAGGACGGCGTAACGTATTTTTGTAATATACGTGCAGATCCAAGCAGTGCAGCCTTTTGCATTTGACTGATGGTGATTTTGTCAATTTTTAACTGTTTTAAATGTAATTCCAGTGCTTTTGGAATAGCACCTAGTGTGCCGATTACCACTGGAATTACCACTGCTGGTTTGTGCCATAATCGTTGGATTTCGATTTTTAAGTCCTGGTATTTCACAATTTTTTCATATTCCTTCTCGGCGACCCTGCTATCACCTGGTATTGCGATGTCTATGATTGTAACCTTATTTTTCTCAACCAGTGTGATGTCTGGTGTATTATGCGCCAGTATTTTATCCGTTTGTATGCGAAAATCCCACAAGATCTTGACCATCTGACTCTCGATGACTTTTTCAGGCTTATGTTCCCACCAGTTTGTTGCTGTTTTAATATTATAATTTTTGCACAAATTCCAGTGGATCATTTGTGCCACTGAATTGTGCCGCATTTTATAGTCAGTCTGCGCGATTTTTTTACAGCAGCTGAGTATGTGGTCAACAGTTTCATCAACTTCTTTGCAGAGTCTGCATTTGGCATCATCAGAGGATTTTTCGATTTTGGCCTTAATGGCATTTGTTCGGATAGCTTGTTCTTGCGCAGCCAGGATTAGTGACTCTGTTTCTTTCTTTAATGTACCTGTTGTTAACCATAACCAAGTTTTTTTACTGTCCACTTTATCTTTTTTTTTTCCCAGAAATTGACCATGTAATGCTTTGTTCTGCCAACTCTCCATTCTTGATTTTATCACATCTTTTCTGTATTCTTGTTTCGTCTGTTGGGCCTTCAATAGATTTTTGTTCTTTACTTCGATTAATAGATGTTCTTGACTTTCTTTTAAATAATCAGCCAGTGCATGTTTTTCTTCTTCAACTATTTGCTTCACTTGTAATAATCCTCTGCCACCTGATTTTCGGGGCAGGTATAGTCTATCAGTGTCACCACGTGGATGTAAACTGTAGTGCATTGTCATTAGTTTTCTGGTTTTTCGGTCCAAAATGTCCAAATCAGTTTGTGTCCAGTTAACTATACCAGCTGTGTATCTTATAACTGGTATTGCCCAGGTATTTATGGCCTTGATTGTATTTCCACCATTTAATTTAGATTTCAAAATTTTCCTAACTCTGTTGGTGTACTCTCTCCTGACAATAGTTTTTACTTCTCCATGTTTGATGTTATCCAACTGCAGAATGCCTAAGTATTTGTAGGCTTCATTTTCATTGCATTTAATTAGTTGGCCATTGAGCATTTCAATTCCCTCACATGTAGTGATTTATTATTATTATTATTATTATTATTATTATTATTATTATTATTATTATTATTATTATTATTATTATTATTATTATTATTATTATTGGGGTTATCTTATTCAGTTGCCAAGCATCTGCATTTTGATCACATGACCATGGGGATGATGCAACGGTCATAAGTGTGAAAAATGGTCCTGCTACTGTTGTAAGTCGAGGACTACCTATAATAGTTTTTCACATGTATGTGTTGCACAGTGGGTTTCAAAAAAGTTTAGAACCTATTCTGTAGGTGTGGGAAACCTACAGGCGCAGTTGCGGGAGGGTGGGAATGGGATATTATTTTTTCCCCGGTACGGGGGCGTAGCCTCGACTCCTGCCTTCCTGCCGCCTCCAGCCCAGCCCCGCACAATCTCCCCGCCAACCCATTGATGTCAGAACATTCTGCTGGATGGCCTCTCCTTTGTGTCCTGTTGCTGGCTGCAGCCACGTCCCTGCACCCCCGAGCGGTCACATGGCAGTGGCGCGTGGGCTGTTGACCGTCCCAGGGTCTACCCGATTTCTTCTGGAGGGGGCAGACAGACGGGCAGAATTCCCAACCACCTCCCTGGCCGCCTGCAGCCTCAGAGCCTCGGCTGGGCGGGCAAAGGAAGTGGGTGGGAGGGGCAAGCATGATGTGGATGGGCAGATGGCAACTGGGCAGGTAGGGGGAACCAGCAGGGGAGGGGGGTGGGCAGGCAAGGAGAGGGAGCGTTCTGGTACTGGGCCTCCGGAAGAAGGGGTACCGGAAGGCATGCTAAATTTCACCAACTGGTACAGCTGTACCGGTGCGTACTGGCTAAAACCGACCCCTGGTGTTGCAGCATCCCTATGGCCACGCGGTCAAAATTCAGAAGCTTGGCTACTGGCATATATTTATGACAGTGGCGGTGGGTCATGTGATCAATCCCCTTTTGCGACCTTCTGACAAGCAAAGTCAATGGGAAAGACTGATTCGTTTAACAACTGTGCTACTAACTTAACAACTGCAGTGATTCACTTAACAACAGTGGCAGGAAAGGCTGTAAAATGGGGCCAAAATCACAAATTCACAAATGTTTCACTTAACAACAGAAACGTTGGGCTCAGTTGTGGTCATAAGTCGAGGGTTACCTGTATTTGGACCTGGAAATTTAGTACATATAAAGAGGCTAAAACATATGAAGAACGGTTGCAGAGACTGGGTATGTTTAGTTTAGTGAAAAGAAGGACCAGGGGAGACATGATAGCAGTGTTCCAATATCTCAGGGGCTGCCCCAAAGAAGAGGGAGTCAAACTATTCTCCAAAGCACCTGAGGGCAGGACAAGAAGCAATGGGTGGAAACTAATCAAGGAGAGAAGCAACCTAGAACTAAGGAGAAATTTCCTGACAGTGGAACAGCTTGCCTCCAGAAGTTGTGAATGCTCCAACACTGGAAGTCTTTAAGAAGAAATTGGACAACCATTTGTCTGAAGTGGTGTAGGGTTTCCTGCCTAAGCAGGGGGTTGGACTAGAAGACCTCCAAGGTCCCTTCCAACTCTTTTATTCTATATATGAAATAAGTGTGAATTTTGGTTTCCACATTAGGAAAAAGCTAGAAAACTTTTTATCACAGCCCAGATAATCAGAGGGCCCCAACTTCTTCTGAACTAAAAATAGAATGTTTATAACTCTTTATTTCAGAAAAAGGGTGACAGAGAAAAGAGGTGATCAAAGTCTATAAAATCCAGTATGACATGAGAAAGTGACAGGGAAAAGTTTACCTCAGTCGGTTGAAAGCCAGGGACTGGGAGTCATTCGGGAAGTTGCCTGGGAGAAGATTTAGAAGAGACAAATAAAAATGTTTCTTCCCATGACACATAATTAACCTGTGAATTCATTACTGGAAGATACGGTGATGGCCATTAACTTGGGCGATCTTAAAAGAGGACTACATTAATTGATGGCGCTTAGGTCCTTCAAGGCCCAATTGCCTTGAAGATTCAATGTTACCTTCAAATTGACTTGATTTTTTTTTAAAAAGTAAGATCCTTATTTATCGTTTTAATGGATTTTTTTAAAAAATAAAATTGTTTGGCTGCCCATCTTATCATAGGGCAGTGCCGGCTAAACTTTTTGTCATTGTGTGCCGAAATAATGCAATGCATACGCCATTCTCCCCTGCGCCCTGTTCCCCGTGCATGTGTGCCTGGGGTGCGTTCTGGCTGCTGCTACTGCCGGCTTGTTCAGGAACACGTATAAATAAATACAATAGCAGAGTTGGAAGGGACCTTGGAGGTCTTCTAGTCCAACCCCCTGCCTAGGCAGGAAACCCTATACCATTTCAGACAAATGGAGGCAAGCTGTTCCACTGATTAATTGTTCTAATTGTCAGGAAATTTCTCCTTAGTTCTAAGTTGCTTCTCTCCTTGATTAGTTTCCACCCATTGCTTCTTGTTCTACCCTCAGGTGCCTTGGAGAATAGTTTGACTCCCTCTTCTTTGGGGCAACTACAAACTAGGTCTTCTAGTCCAACCCCCTGCCTAGGCAGGAAACCCTATACCGTTTCAGACAAATGGCTATCCAACATCTTCTTAAAGACTTCCAGTGTTGGGGCCTTCACAACTTCTGGAGGCAACTTCTGTTCCACTGATTAATTGTTCTCACTGTCAGGAAATTTCTCCTCAGTTCTAAGTTGCTTCTCTCCTTGATTAGTTTCCACCCATTGCTTCTTGTTCTGTCCTCAGGTGCCTCGGAGAATAGTTTGACTCCCTCTTCTTTGTGGCAACCCTTGAGATATTGGAACAATGCTATCATGTCTCCCCTAGTCCTTCTTTTCATTAAACTAGACATAACCAGTTCCTGCAACCGTTCTTCATATGTTTTAGTCTACAGTCCCCTAATCCTCTTTGTTGCTCTTCTCTGCACTCTTTCTAGAGTCTCCACATCTTTTCTACATCGTGGCGACCAGAACTGAATGCCGTATTCCAAGTGTGGCCTTACCAAGGCCTTATAAAGTGGCATTAACACTTCGCGTGATCTTGATTCTGCATATATGTAGAAGCAAAAAACAAAATGGCGCTGCCTATGGCGCCACCGAGAGAACCAGTGTAGGGACGTGGCAGGCCCAGTTACTACCTACTCGGCCGAACTGGACCGAACCGGCGGGAAGCCACCTCATTTAGCTTTTTAAGCCTGCTAATTGATAAGGTGGGGAAGATCAGCGTGCACAGGAAGTGGTGGGTTTCTCATAATTTTGTGGTACTCCTTCACTAAGGCTTCCTGCTTAGGTCCCTCAAGGCCCAATTGCCTTGAAGATTCAATGTTACCTTCAAATTGACTTGAAGCAATGGGTGGAAACTAATCAAGGAAAGAAGCAACTTAGAACTGAGGAGAAACTTCCTGACAGTTGGAACAATTAATCAGTGGAACAGAAGTTGCCTCCAGAAGTTGTGAATGCCCCAACACTGGAAGTCTTTAAGAAGATGTTGGATCGCTATTTGTCTGAAGTGGTGTAGGGTTTCCTGCCTAGGCAGGGGGTTGGACTAGAAGACCTCCAAGGTCCCCTCCAACTCTGGTATTGTATTGTATTGTATTGTATTGTATTGTATTGTATTATTGCTTCGTAGAGCTGGAGGGGCTCTGTGGCTCAAGACGGGGAGTCAGCAAACAGGAGTAGATTTGATGCAAGCGCTTGTGATCTTCCTACTGTCATTTAGTCTAGCATCGATCTTGCTGGTGTGCAGTGGTGGGTTCTGGATCCCGTCGCAACCGGTACGCTGTGCATGGGGTCGGGCGTCCTAGTCAGGCTGTGCACACATGCACACGCCACCATCCTGCGACACCCAGCTTCTCGGCGGAGGCTGTGCAAGTGCCGCACGTTGTGCATCTGTGTGCAATTGGCTGGTTGCGTTATAAACAGATGTGGAACACTGGTGGGTGGGTGGGCCAAAAGAGCCACTGTACCGGTATGGTGGTCGCTCCTCCTGGCTACTACCGGTACGGCCGTCCTGGGCCGTACCACCCGGAACCCACCACTGCTGGTGTGGCAGCTATTAAACCAGACGGGGGCGGAGTATTCAGCTGTGGAGTAGACCCACCCAAGTGCTGATTTTCTGAGAGTAGAGGCTGAGGCTCCCCGCCTTGATCCTCTTAGTAAAGACTAAGTATGGATATGATGCTTCTGATAACGTCTGCACCCCAATTTGGCCAATAAAACTTTATGTGAAGAAATGGTGCTTCTCTCCTTCCCATCCTTGGGTGAGATCCATAATCACCTGCCAGAGGGAGCTTTGATAATGCACTTGTCCCGAAACAGAAGATCTTTCTTTACTGATAGCCACATGCTGGACAGGATGATCACAAATGAGACAAAGAGAAGCAATGAAGGACAATCAATTTATCTAGTTCTTCAGATTACAGAATTTCTAAAGGCAGCAAGAGTCTGATGAACGTCCTAAAGCAGTAATGGCTAACATTTTTGTCGTCGAGGGCCGAAACCATGTGCGCGCACATACCCATAATGCAATGCATGCATTACATCCCCGCTTCCCCCCCCCTGCCTCCTTGCATGCATGTGCGACCATCCAGCATATGCCCCCCTGTCATTTTTGGCTTCCAGGTTGGTGCAGGAGGCTTTCCAGGTCCAAAAGAGGGCATAGGGGCACTGTGCAAGGCCCTAAAATGCGATGTGAAAAATCACCATGCATGCACGTGTGGGTCCCTGTGCATGCGTGTGCATGTCCCCCACATGTGCCTCACCCCCATGCATGTGAGGCAGAGACCTGGCAGGATATGCACGCGCATGCACAGTGCAGCTGGAGCTTTGGAGAATAGCTTGACTCCCTCTTCTTTGTGGCAGCCCTTGAGATTTGGAAGATTGCTATCATGTCACCCCTGGTTCTTCTTTTGATTAAACTGGATATACCAAATTCCTGCAGCTGTTCTTCACATGTTTTAGCTTCCAGTCCCCTCATCATCTTTGTTGTTTTCAAGCTTTTGAAAACTTTTTGAAAATGAAATAAACAAAAAATTATATGCTTCCAAACTGCTAGATGGGGAGGAGCTGAGGCAAGGAAGACAGCGGGTCCAAAACTCGGGCTGTCAGCTGATAAGCTCAGCGTCTTTAACCATTGAGCTACAGCGCCGTCTCAGTGAACACACTACCCACTAATACATAGTGCATTAAGGCAAGGTGTGACAATGAATTTGCTGCATTTCCCAGACACAGTTCATGTGAAAAATCTGTTATGTGTTGGAATCCATTGTTGGAATGTATTTCTATGCAACAACTACAGTCGCATTTCAGCAGTAGATGGCAGTATTTACAAGTTTGGATCTATGATATATACTCTATGCTCTTTTGTTCTGAGTAGAATTTCCTGTTTCCTGTTACAGTTGTATAGTTGAGCAGTAAAGCACATGGTGACTGTTCTCTTCCTTTGCTCTGTGATACTTTATGTAAACAGAATTTCTAACACACGGTTGCAGCTTGCAATGTCAAACCTATGCAGGCAAAACAGAATCTTTATGCAGTTCAAGCAATTGGATGATTTGGGATCAGCCCAGATGCAGCTGGGCATCCATTCAAATATCTGTATATATAACTCATTAAAAGAAAGCTAGGATTTTATATCCAATACCTAAACTAAAGAGAAGAGATTGAACCAGGTTGCTAGAAGACATTTGAGTAAAATGGCCTCAGGTCCTTCAAAGTTGGCATTGAGGCAACCGAATTAGAAGCCAGACAGGGTTTTGATGTCAGCACAATTTTACAGTTACTTGAGTGTTGAATTTACTGCTGAAGAGATCAGTACCACTATTTCAATCAATAATTGAAAGAGTTCCAGGGTAGTGGCATAATTAGGAACCAATTTCAAACACTATCCACAGGATGTCAGGAAGGAATAACACTGCACCATGCTTTAATTTTTTAAGATGGTCTCTACCCTCTTAGGACCTTATTTAATCACCTTGGTTGAAATGGCGTAATTCAGACTGCAATTTCCAGGATATCAAAAATGAACTTGGTTTTTGTTCAAAATGTAGTTCCTGAAATCTTTTTTTTGGGGGGGGGGTCTGTCACAAACTCCTTTCCTTCAATAAGCCTCAGGAACATTCTTAAGACCAAATGTCCCTCAGCCATTGTTTAAATGTGGTAGAGAGGAGAGATTGTAAGCAGGTTCAAACACAGGCAGGCTTCACAGAGAATGAATTTCTTTTAGTTTCAGTTCAGAGCTAAGCCACGCCCAGGTTCCTTACTGTCTGGGCTCCCATTGCCTGACCTTGTTACTAAGCCTCATCCATTGGCTGACCTTGTTACCATGTCTCTGCCGGTTCATGAATATTCTGACATGATCGCCTTTTGCAAACTTCTGACGAGCAAAGTCAATGGGGAAGCCAGATTCGCTTAACAACCGTCTTGCTAACTTAACAGCTGCAGCGATACGCTTCACAACTGCGACAAGAAAAGTCGTACAATGGGGCAAAACTCACTTAACAACCATCTCGCTTAGCAACAGAAATGTTGGTCTCAATTGGGTTGAGGACTATCTACGTGCAGTTTGCTCCAGCACTGTGTTCTATAATTTTCTGTGTTGTTGGCTGCAGCTTTGAATGTTGGACTTTTAAATATGGCGTAAAGCAACTCAGGGAGATAAAGTTTTGTCTATAGAATGAGCAAAACCTTGCAAATTCTCTGTTGTTGCAGGCACCCATAATTTTTCAGTAGTGTTGTGGGAATAAGAGGATTGAAGAAGAATAAGATTGTGTCCACGAATGGGCTTCAAAAAATTTAGCAACGGATTCTCTGCCCTGTTGCTGGGTGGGTGTGGCCTAGTTGGCCTCATGCACCATGGTGGGGAGGGCGTTTTTGCCTTCCCTGGGCTCCAGAGGCTTTTCTTGAGCCTCCGGGAGGGCAAAAAGGGCCTCCCCAGGCTCCCGAGGCCCTCTGGAGGCCCTCTGGACCTCCCCAGGCTCCGGGCCTGTTTCCAGCTTCTCTGAACTTCCGTTAGGTCCGTTTTTCACCCTGCCTGAGCCGCCTCGTGGAGAGTCCTGGGAGGGGCGGGGCCAGCCAGGAATGGGATTTGCAGGTTCTCCAAACTGCACAGAATTTAGCTAGAGGTTATCTCAAACCCCTGCAAACCCCCATCAGCCCATGCCTGGTTTGTGTCCCAGCTGACAAACATTGGGGCTGTTGCTACAATTGTGGCACTTAAGACAGCATATTGTTTTCCGGAATGGGTCTGTAATTAATTGTGATAACATTGGTTACCAGTTCCTCGGAATGCGGTATGTAGCGGACACATCAAATCCTTTAGCCTCCACTCACTGAATTGCTTGTTTTAGAAAAGTGTCTACTGCCAATTCTCTCTTCCAAACGCTGTGATTTCTCTCTAGGGCCTCTTCATACAACCAGCCCCCTACTAAGTGCCTTTTCTAGGATTACACCCTTTGCTGCAAATATTTGTCACTTAAAAGCCTTAGGAAAGGGCTTTTCTACAAGTGGATCCTAATTCATTGCCAGTTTCTATGTTTTCATTGCCTTAGGATTCAGCCAATTTGCTAGACAATTAACAAAGATCCACCCTTTCCCCAAATCTATTCCCCCTCTTAAAAATTATGTCACTTGGTATTTTTATAGGGTGCAATGTATATATATGTGTGTATTGTGGGTTTTACTCTAGGTATGGAATGGAATGGAATAGAATAGAATATATGGAACGGAACAGAACAGAATAGAGTAGAATCTATGGAATGGAATGGAATAGAATATAATTTTTTATTGGCCAAGTGCGATTGGACACACAAGGAATTTGTCTCCAGTGCATAAGCTCTCATTGTACATACAAACAATAACTGATAAATCATGATCACAGTCATCGTAAAAATACATTCATCTTAAACCATAAGATACAACAGCGATAATCATAGGATACTAAATAAGCAATCAACATAAATCATAAAGGTAAAGGTTCCCCTCTCACACATGTGCTAGTCGTTCCTGACTCTAGGGGGCGGTGCTCATCTCTGTTTCAAAGCCGAAGAGCCAGCGCTGTCCAAAGACATCTCCGTGGTCATGTGGCTGGCATGACTAAATGCTGAAGGCGCACGGAACGCTGTTCCCTTCCCACCAAAGGTGGTTCCTGTTTTTCTACTTGCATTTTTACATGCTTTCGAACTGCTAGGTTGGCAGAAGCTGGGATAAGTAACAAGAGCTCACTCTGTTACGCGGCACTAGGAATTCGAACCACCGAACTGCTGACCTTTCTGATCGACAAGCTCAGCATCTTAGCCACTGAGCCACCTTAACATAAATCATAATAGGATACCAAATAAAACAATATAAATCATAAAGATACAAGCAACAAAGTTATACTCATAAGTAGAAAAGGAGATAGGTAATAGGAAGGATGAGGAGAAGTATAGTAATGCAGCCTTACTAGATAGTTTGACAGTGTTGTGGGAATTGGTGTTTTAGTAGAGGGTTGGCATGGGGAAAAATTGTCTTTGAGTCTAGTTTTTCTGGTGTGCAGAATAGCCCTATAGCTGCATTCTCTGTTTCTTTGGGCTGCTCCTGTTGCTTTTCAATCCCCCTCATGCCCAGAAACGTATTGGAGACGGCTTACGTTTATCTGCTTTTCTTTAAGAAGTGATGGAGAGCAGATTTTTGGCCTCTGGCTATCTCCTAAAGTGAATCTAAATGGGGGCTGCAAACATTTTTGCCTTTTGCAACGGTTCTTAGGAGAAAAACAAGTACCACAGTAGAGTTTGAAATTATTAAATCACTGGTGCTGCTACTATTCGTACATTTTACCACTGGAGCTTCTAAGGTGCTAAGGATTACGGCTTGAAATTTTGTCCTTCTCTTTTGTAATTTTCCAAAGGGAAGGGAAGGGTAGAATAGAATAGAATAGAATATTATAAAGATGTAATCTCTCCTGGGTACTTATAAATTCTAGTAATAAATTTTTGTCTAGATTTATTATAATATAAATATAAATGATTCTAGACAAAAGCACGTTTAAACAAATATAGTTAAATGAGAATGATGGTATATTGATGGTATAAAGATTTTTGATTTAAAATGTACAATTCAATATGAATGAAGTATAAAGAATGATTGTAGTAACGCATGAAATTTATTTGTAACCAATCGACATGCTTTCTGGAAGATGTAACGAAGAATGTTTTTGTGTGTGTTTTTTGTTTAATTAAAACAATAAAAATGGAATAGAATAGAATAGAATAGAATAGAACTCCAGCTTCTCCCTCTCCTCCTCCTGCTTCTGCTTCTTTTGCTTCTTTTTCTGCTCCTTCTTCTCCTCCTTCTCCTTCTCCTCCTCCTCCTCCCCCCTCCTTCTTCTTCCTCCTCTTCTTCTTCCTCCTCCTCCAGAGTTGGAAGGGACCTTGGAGGTCTTCTAATCCAACCCCCTTCTTAGGCAGGAAACCGTATACCATTTCAAACAAATGGTTATCCAATCTCTTCATAAATACTCCCAGTATTGGAGAATTCACAACTCCTGGAGGCAAGTTGTTTCATTGACCAATTGTCTATTGATCAAGAGCTTCCATTCATTGCTTCTTGTCCTGCTAGATCTCTCTTCTTTAGGGCAACCCCTGAGAGATAGAAACATTGCTATCATGTCACCCCTATTGCTTCTTTTCATTAAACTAGACACACCCAATTCCAACTGTTCTTTATATGTTTTAGCCTCCAGTCCCCTCATCATCTTTGTTGCTCTTCTCTGCACTCTTTCTAGAGTCTCCACATCTTTTTTACATTGTGGTGACCAAAACTGGATGCAGTATTCCAAGTGTGGCCTCCCCAAGGCATTTATAAAGCGGAATTAACACTTCATGTGATCTGGATTCTCTCCTGTTAATGCAATTTCTGTATCAAAAGACATTGGGGGAAATCAACCCTGCTAGATTTGACTGCCAGGCGCTGATTTGCTTGATTTCAGGGTGTGAATCAGATTTCAGAAGGCAGTGCTTTCAAGATTAAGCAAAAATCAAGAACACGGGGGCATCCTCCAAAGGGACAGATTGGAAGTTCAAAAGTCACATTAGAAAGGATGACTTCACAGAAAGAGCAGTGGAAACTGTTAGATCTGGGCAACGAGAGACAGACTGCGGACACGAAGTGACTTAACAGCTCTTTATTAGTAATAGTAGTGATCCAGCTTGCTCTGTGGTCGGAGGGTTCCCCTTTTATAGGGATCGGGTACGCCCCTCGACCAATCAGAACGATACCTGTTTCCCGCTGTAGCAGCGGACCAGAGGGGAGACTTACTACGATATATGCTAATATCTAACACCCCTCCCCTCCTAGATGGAACGTTGCGGTAGGTAACATAGTCTTTTAGGTATGTGGGTGTTTGTCTTGCTCGGGAGGAGCGTCGTAGTTCGGGTTGGTTGGAAGTGGTTGCAGGATCGGGTGCTTTTCCTGTTTCACGTTCGGGAGTTTTTGTGCCTTCGTTGTTAGGGCGTGCTGGAGTCTGCTCGGTTGCGTTGTCTGGGGTTTTCTCTGCTTCGTGCGTGTTTTCATGTTCCAAGCTTGGTTCGCAGGTGTCATAGTTTTCTATGATGGGGCTCTCACGTGGCTGACTTTCTGTAGGCAGGACAATCTCGTCTTCGTTTCGAAGGTCTGAGTGTGCTAGGCGACCCCGAAGTTGATCGATGTGCCTTTTCCAGTTCCGTCCATCTTCTAGTTCCAGCAGATACGATCGTGGACCCGTGATGCCAATGACCTTTGCTGGCATCCACAATGTTCCCCCTGCATAGTTGTGGGC
Organism: Natrix helvetica; assembly: GCF_964273705.1. Taxonomy (NCBI): domain Eukaryota; kingdom Metazoa; phylum Chordata; class Lepidosauria; order Squamata; family Natricidae; genus Natrix; species Natrix helvetica. The sequence continues at coordinate 8,795,439 of NC_138552.1, forward strand.
GTATACTGAATCCCCTATGCTGAAAGACCGAATTTTGCTTGTGGAGTCTGGGGGAGCTGTGGCAGAGTAATTTGGGTGAAGACGGTCCAGGTGAGACCGTAGACGGCGGCCCATGAGTAGTTCAGCGGGACTCCTACCCGTCGTTGCGCTTGGGGTAATATGCTGAATTAGGAGGTAATGGTCAATGCGTGTTTGCCAATCACCTGGACCCATCCTAGCGAGGGCCTCTTTTGCAAATCGCACCATTCTCTCCGCCTGTCCGTTTGATGCCGGATGGAATGGCGCGACGAGGGCATGCCGAATTCCCTGACCTGCTAAAAACGTTTCGAAATGCATGGCCGTGAATTGGGGCCCGTTATCAGAGACCAGGAGGTCGGGCAGGCCATGAGTGGCGAAAAGTCGCCGTAGAACCTTAATGACTGCCTCTGCCGTGGTTGAAGTCATTAGGACTACATCTAGCCATTTTGAGTATGCATCCACAACTATAAGGAAAGTCTGACCTTGGAATGGCCCTGCGAAGTCGATGTGTATTCGCGACCAGGGTGCTTTAGGTTTCTCCCATTCTGTGGCGGGCGCTTCCGGGGGTGCTGGTCTCGATTCCTGGCATGGGTCGCAAGTGGCCACCCACTCCTCTATTTCTTTGTCCATGTTTGGCCACCAAACGTAACTTCTTGCTAACGCCTTCATTCTAACAATCCCCGGATGACCCACATGTAAAGCATCTAATACATTCCTACGTAAAACATACGGAATAACAACTCGATCCCCCCACAATAAACAACCTTGTAACACTGAGAGTTCGTCCCGTTTTGACCAAAACATTTTGAATTCCGGGCCCACGTTTCCCTTCGGCCACCCCCTCCAAACCCAAGTTTGAACTTGCTTTATTACATTGTCTTTAGATGAGAACCTTGCAACGTCGTATGAAGAAACCGGTCCAGAGTCCAAACAGTCAATGAGCAATACCGGTACTTCTGGAGTGGGGTCTGGCAGAATGTCAGGTAATGGGCAACGGCTGAGTGCGTCTGCGTGTCCGAGAGTGGAGCCCGGTCGATGAATCAATTTGTATGAGTACACAGCCAGGAAAACAGTCCACCTGGTCATGCGTGGAGAAAGGGAGACCGGAGTGGGGCGGTTCCCCGCCAAAAGTCCCAACAACGGTTTGTGATCTGTAATTAGTTCAAAATCGCGGCCGTAGAGGTATTCGTGGAAACGCTTTACTCCAGCTACAGCAGCCAGTGCTTCCCTGTCCATTTGGCTGTAATTCCTTTCGGCCGATGAAAGAGTTCTGGAGTAGAAGGCGATGGGTGCTTCTTTTCCGTCGGGCATCCTGTGGCTGAGGACTGCTCCAACTCCGAAGGGTGATGCGTCGCAGGTCAATACCAGCGGTAGGGTCTGGCTGTATTGGACAAGCAGTGAGTCAGTGGTGAGCAGGCGCTTTACCCCGGCGAAAGCTGCAGCTTCGGATCGTCCCCATTTCCATGGTGCGTTCCTCTGGAGTAGACGGTGTAGTGGCTCAGCAACGGTCGCTTTCTGCCTCAGAAAAACGCTGTAGAAGTTAAGTAGTCCGAGGAAAGCCTGCAACTCGGTCTGATTTCGTGGTGTGGGGGCATCCTGGATCGCCTTAATTTTCTTTGAAGTGGGGTGTATTCCCTGACCATCGATTCTATAACCCAGGAATTCTACGCTAGGCACGTTAATTTGGCATTTTTCCTTTTTTAGGCGGAGACCCTTTTCTCTGATTCTGGCCAAAACAGTTCTGACTCTTTTATTTAGTTGCTCCTCGTTTGCAGCGGACACCAAGATGTCGTCAAAATAGGGGACGACTCCCGGTATCCCTTGCAAAAGTTGTTCCATGACGCTCTGGAACAATCCTGGGGCAATACTCACACCGAATTGTAGCCGGTTGCATTTGAATGCTCCTCTATGCGTCACTATAGTTTGGGCCTCCGCTGTGGCGCTATCAACTGGCAGTTGCTGGTAAGCTTGTGCCATGTCTAACTTAGCAAATACCTTTCCTGGCCCCAACGAGTGCAATAAGTGCTGTACTACAGGCACAGGGTATGCGCTCTGTTGTAGCGCGACATTAATTGTGCATTTATAGTCCGCGCAGATGCGGACTGATCCGTCTGGTTTGACTGGGGTCACGATGGGTGTTTCCCAGCGCGCGTGATCTACCGGCTCAAGGATTCCTTGCTCCACTAACTTATCTATTTCCTTATCTATTTTTGGGCGGAGTGCAAAAGGCACTCGTCTCGGTTTAAGTCGGATTGGCGCCACTTTTGGGTCTAAATTGAATGATATTGGTTTACCCACATACTTACCAAGACCGGGGCTGAACACATCCTCGAACTCCTTAAAAATCTGTTCAGCGCTGCTGTTTCTCACGGCGTTGATTCCGGTGACTTCTAACCCCAGGGCTTCAAACCAATCAAGCCCCAGAAGGTTCTGTAATGGCGCACTGGCGATGGTCACGGGCAGCTGGGCTTCGATGTCCTTGAAACGGATTTGGAATGTGCCTTGGCCCACGATGGGGACTTGGTTCCCCTGGTAGTCTCATAGCAGGACGTCTGGAGCGCGTAGTTGGCTCTTTCTGAGGCTAGGGATAGCCTGTTTCATGGATGCCCATGAAATAATCGTCAGGGTCGATCCTGTGTCAACTTCTAGCTCGCAGGGTGAGCCCTCCAAGAGGACTGTGACTCTCAGCCTTTTTGGCCGCTTAGGGCGGACCTGATGTATTGTGGTGAGATACGTTCGCAACTCCTCTCTCTGGGTCAACTCTATCTCATCGTCTACATCCTGAAAATACTCTCGTTGAGCGTCTTGATAGAACGCTCTTTCAGCTCTTTGTGTGTATTCTCTCTGGGGATACGCTCGCTCAGCTCCTTGTGAGTAATCTCTCTGGGGATACGCTCGTTCAGCTCTTTGGAAATTTTCTCTCTGGGTAAACACTTGTGGATTTCTCTCTGGGCGCCCTTTTTGATTTCGCCAAGCCCCTGGGTTGGGCTTCTGTTGGCGGTACATGGGTGGCTGCCGTGAGGCAGGGACTCCGCTCCGGCACACTCGTGCGATGTGCCCAAGTTTGTTGCAGTGCGAACAAACAACGTTCCTGAACCTACAAGTAGCCCTGGGGTGATTCCCTCCGCAGCTTGCGCAGGGCGGCAAACGGAATCCGGGTCTCCCCCCAGGCCTCAAGTGACTGCTCTGCATCAGGTGACTGTCCTCGAACTCGGGATTCTCGTAGTCGGGGCTTGTGTCCTCGTAGTGTACTCTGGTTTGTCTTGGTGCTGGCTGGTTTACGTTGGCCCCTCGTTGTATGGTCACCGATGATTTCTCCGCTGACTCTGACGCTCTTGCTTCGTTTAGCGCTATCTGTAGGGTTAAATTCGGGTTTGCCAGCAGCTTCTTTTGTAGCGAAATGTCTCTTAACCCACAGATGAGCTGCGCTAAGATGTGCTCGTCCAGATCCCTGAACTCGCAGTGAGTTGCTGCTTTTCGTAGGGCTGCAACATATTGATTTATGGATTCTCCCGCCTTCTGGTTCCTCGTGTTGAATTCCTTGCGGCAGACATGGCGGGAAGGTTTTGGCGCGTAATGAGTTTGCAGAGCCTGTTGCAACGCAGTCCACGATACTGCCTGTATTGGAGTAGGCGCAGTGAGGTCTCTGGCCGTATTGAAGACTTCCTTTCCGCAGTAGCCGAGGAAGATGTTTTTCTTCCTCGCGTCGGTGATCCCCGTGTATTCGTTCGCTTCGAGGAAACACTCGAAACGAATCATGAAGGCTTCCCATTCGTCGTTTGCTAGGTCGAAAGGAGCAGGGGGAGCATGCATCGCCATCTTCTCTGTTTGAATTTGCCGCGCTGCGGTGATCTGAGATGGCTGCCGGAATTTCTGCCGAATTCCTGGGCTGGATCAAATCCGGAGATTCTGGAGGTAGCGTTCTTCGTCCTATCTGCCTCTCGATCCCATCCTCGTCGCCAATGTTAGATCTGGGCAACGAGAGACAGACTGCGGACACGAAGTGACTTAACAGCTCTTTATTAGTAATAGTAGTGATCCAGCTTGCTCTGTGGTCGGAGGGTTCCCCTTTTATAGGGATCGGGTACGCCCCTCGACCAATCAGAACGATACCTGTTTCCCGCTGTAGCAGCGGACCAGAGGGGAGACTTACTACGATATATGCTAATATCTAACAGAAACTTGGAAGCAAAGTTCCAGCGGAGGTAGTAAGTCAATCATCAGTAAAGGAATGGCACGGAATAGTTTAAGCATGCTTGGGGTAAACCCACGTTCACCATCCAACAAACATTAAAAAAAAACAAGAAATAAATAAGAAAATAAATAATAACAAAAAGTCTTACTGAAAGGACTTTGTGATGGGGGAAAAGGAATGGTTTTTTAAATTGCTAGTCTAATTTTTTTATTACCAGAAAAGAAGGATTAGGGGAACATGATAGCAGTCTTCCAATATTTGAGAGACTGTCACCAAGAATCTATATAAACTATATCGACGGCATTCCTCTGGTCCACTAATTTTGTGACAAAGTGACAAAATTAATGGACCAGAGGAATGCTGTCGATATAGTTTACTTGGACTTCAGTAAGGCTTTTGATAAGGTAGACCATAACCTACTACTAGATAAAGTAGAAAAATGTGGGTTAGACAGCATCACCACCAGATGGATTCGTAACTGGCTGACCAACCCCACTCATCGTGTAGTCCTCAATGGAACTTCATCTACAGTAAGTATGCAGTGGAGTACCCCAATGCTCTGTTTTGGGCCCAGTACTCTTCAACATCTTCATCAATGATTTGGATGAGGGAATAAATGGGGAACTCATCAAATTTGCAGATGACACCAAGCTGGCAGGAATAGCCAACACTCCAGAAGATAGGCTTAAGATACAGAAGGATCTTGACAAACTTGAACATTGCGCACTATCTAATAAAATGAAATTCAATGGTGAAAAGAGTAAGGTTCTATATTTAGGCAAGAAAAATGAAATGCACAGGTACAGAATAGGTGGTACCTTGCTCAATAGTAGTAACTGTGAAAGGGATCTTGGAGTCCTAGTGGACAACCATTTAAATATGAGCCAGCCGCGTGCAGCAGCTGCCAAAAAATCCAACACAGTTCTAGGCTACATAAACAGAGGGATAGAATCAAGATCACCTGAAGTGTTAATACCACTTTATAATGCCTTGATAAGGCCACACTTGGAATACTGCATTCAGTTCTGGTCACCACTCTGTAGAAAAGATGTGGAGACTCTAGAAAGAGTGCAGAGAAGAGCAACAAAGATGATTAGGGGACTGGAGGCTGAAACATATGAAGAACGGTTGCAGGAACTGGGTATGTTTAGCTTAAGAGAAAGAAGGACTAGGGGAGACATGATAGCAGTCTTCCAATATCTCAGGGGTTGCCACAAAGAAGAGGGAGTCAAACTATTCTCCAAGGCACTGAGGGTAGAACAAGAAGCAATGGGTGGAAACTAATCAAGGAGAGAAGCAACTTAGAACTGAGGAGGAATTTCCTGACAGTTAGGACAATTAATCAGTGGAACAGAATTGCCTCATGAATTTGTGAATGCCCCAACACTGGAAGTCTTTAAGAAGATGTTGGATAGCCATTTGTCTGGAACGGTATAGGGTTTCCTGCCTAGGCAGGGGGTTGGACTAGAAGACCTCCAAGGTCCCTTCCAACTCTGCTACTGTATTGTATTGAAGAAGTTGTCAAGCTATTCTTCAAAGCACCTGAGGGCAGGACAAGAAGCAATGGGTGGAAACTAACCAAGAAGAGAAACAACCTAGAATTAGGAGATTCCCAAAAGTGAGGACAATTTAACCAGTGGAACATTTTTCCTTCAGATGTTGTGGGTGCTTCATCACTAGAGGATGGACTGGACTTGTCTGAAATGATAAGGGTCTCCTGCTTGAGCAGGGGGTTGGATTAGAAGACATCCAAGGTCCCTTCTAGCTCTATTCTGATTCTGATCCTGATCCTGATCCTGATTCTGATTTACTTACTTACTTACCTATCATCCACCCACCCATATCATCTTCTATTCTCCAGGCTCCATTCTTATTACCATCTGGCTGCCGCTTCTCAGGTTATTAGGAACTTGTAATTCAAGAATCTTTTAAAAAGATTCTTCTTCTTCTTCTTCTTCTTCTTCTTCTTCTTCTTCTTCTTCTTCTTCTTCTTCTTCTTCTTCTTCTTCTTCTTCTTCTTCTTCTTCTTCTTCTTCTTCTTCTTCTTCTTCTTCTTCTTTCTCCTTCTCCTTCTCCTTCTCCTTCTCCTTCTCCTTCTCCTTCTCCTTCTCCTTCTCCTTCTCCTTCTCCTTCTCCTTCTCCTTCTCCTTCTCCTCCTCCTCCTCCTCCTCCTCCTCCTCCTCCTCCTCCTCCTCCTCCTCCTCCTCCTCCTCCTCCTCCTCCTTCTTCTTCTATTTTTTTAGCTTTCAATCAGCTAAATCAGGGAGTCTCCAAACTTGGCAACTTTAAGATTTGTTGACTTTTACAAAGCCTGGCTGAGGAATTCTGGGAGTTGAAGTCCACAAGCCTTAAGCGTTGCCAAATTTGGAGAGCTTTGAACTGATTGTTTTTTTAAAAAAAAAATTGCTCCTTGTTTACATTCACATGCCACAACTCCCATGGTTTAAAGTTTAAGATAAATACCCCAAGCAGATGGATTTCAGCCCTTGAAACTTTGGGTTAAGGAGAAGTCTCGTTCTCGCAGCAACTTTGACATCCATTAAAATAATGTTACCCTATACACAGAAAGGGACGTGGTGGCTCAGTGGCTAAGACGCTGAGCTTGTCGATCAGGAAGGTCAGCAGTTCGGCGGTTCGAATCCTTAGCACTGTCTAATGGAATGAGCTCCCGTTACTTGCCCCAGCTTCTGCCAGCCTAGCAGTTCGAAAGCATATACAAGCGCAAGTAGAAAAAATAGGAACCAACTTTGGTGGGAAGGAAACAGCATTCCATGCGCCTTCGGCATTTAGTCATGCCGGCCACATGACCACGGAGACGTCTTCGGGCAGCGTTGGCTCTTTGGCTTTGAAATGGAGATGAGCACTGCCCCTTAGAGTCGGGAACGACTAGCACAGATGTGCAAGGGGAATCTTTACCTTTATGCACACCAAGTGGTTTTAACCAGTGAGAAAAAAAGCCAACCTCTGCTAGACTTCCCAGCAAGAAGGTCTATCAATTCTTGTTTCCAACTGAGCACATTTATTAAAGGAGGGAGCAGGGAGAAGAGGTCAGAATGGATCAATTGCTTTTAAAATAGAATTAACTAGCCAAGACATTGCCACCAGAGAACCGAATTCACTCACCAAAGCAGTGTGTAGAAAGATAATGTGAGGAGTGCTCTTTGCAATTTACTCAGTGTTGTGGCCCACCAGCAGCCAGTGGAGCTGGCAGCAGAGTCAGTCAGTGAGGAGGTTGGGGAGGAACCTGGGCCAGTCCTGGAGGCTGGGAAAGGCTCGGACGAGGGCTCTGCGTCAGAGGCAGAGGTGGGGCCAGGGCCGTCTGGCAGTTCTCAGCTGCCTTCAGAGCTAGACATCAGTGAGGCAGAGGAACAGCTGGAGCCTGTTCCCAGTGTGCACATGCGCAGAGCTGCTGAAAGAAAAGAACAGCTAAGAAATCAGGGTCAACTTGAGAGTAAAGCCACAGGTGGACAGTAAATGGCCCCTCCCATAGGAAATAAAAGAGGAGCGAAAGGGGAGTGGGCTTTTGCAGGAAATAATTTGTTCATTCGTTTATTCATGTGTTCATTTCAGGAGTGTGAAGATCTGTCCGTGAATCTTAGAGACTCTGTGCCAAATCTTTCCTTGCATGGTGTTGGGTTTGGAAAATATTTACATGGCAGCTTTCCAAGATAGATAAGGTCTGTGGTCATAAATTCACCTTTGAAAGGCCTTTGCTGAATGTGAATGAGAGGAATTCACATTTGTTTAATAAAAGGGGTTTTGTCGGGACCAGGAATCTCCTTCATGCCTTGTGGGGAAGCCCAAGTGAGAACACTCAGAAACAAAGGAAGACATCACAAACAAATATATTTTTAATAGAAGAGACTTTTTGTGGCTCAGGAATGAACTTTGGGGTCCTTGATGATGCTCTCTGAGTTTAGCTGTTTTAGAAGCTAGAACATAGAATCATAGGACTGGAAGGGACCCTGGAGGTCTTCTAGTCCAACCCCGTGGTCAAGGCAGGAGACTTTATATCAGGGGTGTCCAAACCTGGGAACTTTAAGACTTGTGGACTTCAACTCCCAGAATTCCCCAGCCAGCCATGCTGGCTGGGGAATTCTGTGAGTTGAAGTCCACAAGTCTTAAAGTTCCCAAGTTTGGACACCCCTGCTTTATATCAATGGTTCCCTTGTCTATTTTTGAAACCTCCAGTGATGACTGTTATTGACTAATTGTTCTCCCGGCCAGAAAATTTCTTCTCACGTGTAGTTTGGATCTCTCTCTGAATAATCATTACTTTGTGTCCTGCCCTCTGGTGCTTTGGAGAATAAGTCAGTTTCCTCTTTGTGATCAAACAGGTGGATTTTAACTCCCAGAATTCCCCAGCCAGCCACCTAGCTGGGGAATGCTAGGACTTGAAGTCCACACATCTTCAAACTGCCAAGGTTGAGAAACAGTGGATTAGACAGTATTGCTCCCTACTAATGGTTTAACTCAGCGTAAAGCAGATTCATGAGCTTAACAATAGTGTAACAGAATTGGAAGGGACCTTGGAGGTCTTCTAATCCAACACCCTGCTGAAGGAGGAGACCCTACACCATATTTGACAGATGACAGTCCAGTCTCTTCATGTCTAGTTTAATGAAAAGAAGGACTAGGGGAGACATGATAGCAGTCTTCCAATATCTCAGGGGTTGCCCCAAAGAAGAGGGAGTCAAACTATTCTCCAAAGCACCCGAGGGCAGGACAAGAAGCAATGGGTGGAAACTAATCAAGGAGAGAAGCAACTTAGAGTTGAGGAGAAATTTCCTGACAGTGAGAACAATTAATCAGTGGAACAGAAGTTGCCTCCAGAAGTTGTAGGTGCTTCATCACTGGAAGCTTTAATACAATAATACAATAACAGAGTTGGAAGGGACCTTAGAGGTCTTCTAGTCCAACCCCCTGCCTAGGCAAGAAACCCTACCATTTCAGACAAATGGCTATCCAACTTCTTAAAGACTTCCAGTGTTGGGGCATTCACAACTTCTGGAGGCAAGCTGCTCCACTGATTAATTGTTCTAACTCTCAGGAAATTTCTGCTCAGTTCTAAGTTGCTTCTCTCCTTGATTAGTTTCCACCCATTGCTTCTTGTTCTACCCTCAGGTGCCTTGGAGAATAGTTTGACTCCCTCTTCTTTGTGGCAACCCCTAAGATATTGGAACACTGCTATCATGTCTCCCCTCGTCCTTCTTTTCATCAAACTAGACATACCCAGTTCCTGCAACTGTTCCTCAAATGTTTTAGCCTCCAGTCCTCTAGTCCTCTTTTTTGCTCTTCTCTGCGCTCTTTCTAGAGTCTCCACATCTTTTTTTTTTCATATTGTGGCTGACCAAACCAAATAATATCTTCTGCATCTCCATGTCTTTTAAACAGCAGCCAGATCTGAAAAGGAAGGAGAAGGGGTGAGGTGAGGTGCACCCAGCCAGGCCTTTCCGCATATATTCCTGATGCATCATATATTGTGCTTTGGATTTTCATCTTTTATTTTTGGCACCGAAATAAATGTTAGCTCAGGAGCTGCGCCAGGAATTCTTAAATTATGTGCAGTATGCTCCTGCGATATTAGCCGTGTGATGACAGGCAAAATTGATTCTCTGCGGCATCCCCAAAATTGGAGGTGTAACAGAAGCTGAAAGGAATTCTCACCTGCTGGATTTCCACCTGATACATCGCTACAGGTTGTCCCCGACTTACGACCACTCGTTTAGTGACCATTCGAAGTCACGGTGGCACTGAAAACAGTGACTTACAATTTTTCTTAATCTTTATACTTGGTATTTAGTGTGCTGCAGAACTACCGGTCTATGGAAAGTCCTCGACTTACAACCACTTGTTTATTGACTGTTTGACGTTACAACAGTACCGAAAAAAGTGACTTATAACCAGTGGTGGGATTCAAATAATTTAACAACTGGTTCTCTGCCTTAATGATTGCTTCCAACAACCAGTTCTCCAAATTGCTCAGAAACTTAACAACCGATTCTCCCGAAGTGGTGCGAACTGGATGCTTATGTCCATTTTTCACACTTATGACCATTGCCGTATCCCCGTGGTGATGTTATAAAAACTCAAGCACTTGGCAATTGACCCCAGTTTATGACCATTGTACTGTCCTGTACTGTCACGTGATCCGCATCGGTAACCTTCCCAGACGGCTAATGACAAGCAAAGTCAATAAGGGAGGGGAACACAGATTTACTTAATGATCGCATGATTCGCTTAACAACTGCAGCCATTTCCCCCATTTATGACTGTTGCAGCATCCCCACAGTCACGCGATCAAAATTCAGATGCTTGGCAACTGGTTCATACTTATGACCAGGGGTGAAATCCAGCAGGTTCTGACAGGTTCTGGAGAACTGGTAGTGGAAATTTTGAGTAGTACGGAGAACCCGCAAATACCACCTCTGCCTGGCCCCAGAATGGGGTGGGAACGGAGATTTTGCAGTATCCTTCCCCCTGGAGTGGGAGGGAATTGCGATTTTACAGTATCCTTCCCCTGGAGTGGGGAGAGAATAGGGATTTTGCAGTATCCTTCCCCCTGGAATGGGGATAGAATGATGATTTTACAGTATCCTTCCCCTGGAGTGGGAGGAAATGGCGATTTTACAGTATCCTTCCCTCAGGAGTGGGGAGGGAATGGTGATTTTACAGTATCGTTCCCCTGGAGTGGGAGGGAATGGCGATTTTGCAGTATCCTTCCCCCTGGAGTGGGGAGGGAATGTGATTTTACAGTATCCTTCCCCTGGAGTGGGGAAAGAATAGGGATTTTGCAGTATCCTTCCCCCTGGAATGGGGAGAGAATGGTGATTTTACAGTATCCTTCCCCTGGAGTAGGGAGAGAATGGAGATTTTGCAGTATCCTTTCCCTGGAGTGGGGAGGGAATGGTGATTTTACAGTATCCTTCCCCTGGAGTGGGGAGAGAATAGGGATTTTGCAGTATCCTTCCCCCTGGAATGGGGAGAGAATGGTGATTTTGCAGTATCCTTCCCCTGGAGTGGGAGGAAATGGTGATTTTACAGTACCCTTCCCCTGGAGTGGGGAGGGAATGGTGATTTTACAGTATCGTTCCCATGGAGTGGGAGGGAATGGCGATTTTGCAGTATCGTTCCCCTGGAGTGGGAGGGAATGGCGATTTTGCAGTATCCTTCCCCCTGGAGTGGGGAGGGAATTGCGATTTTACAGTATCCTTCCCCTGGAGTGGGGAGAGAATAGGGATTTTGCAGTATCCTTCCCCCTGGAATGGGGATAGAATGATGATTTTACAGTATCCTTCCCCTGGAGTGGGAGGAAATGGCGATTTTACAGTATCCTTCCCTCAGGAGTGGGGAGGGAATGGTGATTTTACAGTATCGTTCCCCTGGAGTGGGAGGGAATGGCGATTTTGCAGTATCCTTCCCCCTGGAGTGGGGAGGGAATGTGATTTTACAGTATCCTTCCCCTGGAGTGGGGAAAGAATAGGGATTTTGCAGTATCCTTCCCCCTGGAATGGGGAGAGAATGGTGATTTTACAGTATCCTTCCCCTGGAGTAGGGAGAGAATGGAGATTTTGCAGTATCCTTTCCCTGGAGTGGGGAGGGAATGGTGATTTTACAGTATCCTTCCCCTGGAGTGGGGAGAGAATAGGGATTTTGCAGTATCCTTCCCCCTGGAATGGGGAGAGAATGGTGATTTTGCAGTATCCTTCCCCTGGAGTGGGAGGAAATGGTGATTTTACAGTACCCTTCCCCTGGAGTGGGGAGGGAATGGTGATTTTACAGTATCGTTCCCATGGAGTGGGAGGGAATGGCGATTTTGCAGTATCCTTCCCCCTGGAGTGGGGAGGGAATGGTGATTTTACAGTATCCTTCCCCTGGAGTGGGGAGAGAATAGGGATTTTGCAGTATCCCTCCCCCTGGAGTGGGAGGGAATGGCGATTTTGCAGTCTCCTTCCCCTGACATGCCCACCAAGCCATGCCCACAGAACCAGTTGTAAAAAAAATTGAATTTTAACACTGCTTATGACTGTTGCTGTGTCCCAAAGTCATGTGACCCACTTTTGCGACCTCCTGTCAAAGCACAGTCAAGAGGGAGGCCAGATTAACCTTAATAACCGTGTTGCTAACTTAACAGCTACAGCGACTCACTTAACAGAGGTGGCAAGAAAGGTCGTAAAATAGGGCAAAACTCACTTAAACTATTGTCTTGCTTAGCAACAGAAATTTTATCCTCAATTGTGGTCGCAAGCTGAAGACTGCTGTCAGTATTCCAAGTTTGTTTTGATTTCAGAAGAAACTCATTTTGAATGTGAAACTCTTCTGGGATAGACAGTTTTGATATTTGAAATAACTGTCCTGTGCTCAAATGGGGACATTTCAAGCTTAAAATCACATTTTGGGGGCGTCCTGCTAAGCAGTGATTGACAGACATTTCTTTTTCTGGCTAGTGAACGAGGTGATAAGAAGTCTTTTTAACAGTTTACTCTTCTTTCCGATAAATTAGAAAAATGGGTTAGGCTAGACAGCTTAGATAACACGATGATTCAAACAGATGCTGGATTTTTGAAGTGTTGGTCTGCAACAATATACAGATAAGGGCCCTGCAAAGTATTTTTAGATCCACACAGCACATGTTCTGGCCTGAACGAAAGTCTGTCTGAGAAACTTCCAAATTTTTCCAGGGTTAGTTCTTGGCTGACCCTGAGATTTTTTCAAAACAGGTAGTCCTCAACTTAAGCCAACAATGGAGCCCCGAGTTTCTGTTGTTAAGTAAGACATTTGTTAAGTGAATTATGTCCCATTTTACGACCTCTTTTGCCACAGCGTATATTGCGCAGTGTATATTGGAAGAGGTGACCCTTTGTGAGCTGTAGGCAACGAAATTTCATTTTAATGTATGACAATTAGTGTACATCCCACTTGACAATCAAGTTGTTATTCTATTCTATTCTATTCTATTCTATTCTATTCTATTCTATTCTATTCTATTCTATTCTATTCTATTCTATTCTATTCTATTCTGCTCTACTCTGCTCTACTCCATTCCATTCCATATTTTCTATTCTATTCTATTCTATTCTATTCTATTCTATTCTATTCTATTTATTCTATTCTATTCTATTCTATTCCATTCCATTCCATTCCATATTTTCTATTCTATTCCATTCCATATTTTCTATTCTATTCTATTCCATTCCATTCCATTCCATATTTTCTATTCTATTCCATTTCATTCCATATTTTTTATTCTATTCCATTCCATTCCATATTTTCTATTCTATTCTATTCCATTTCATTCCATATTTTTATTCTATTCTATTCCATTCCATTCCATATTTTCTATTCTATTCCATTTCATTCCATATTTTTATTCTATTCTATTCCATTCCATTCCATATTTTCTATTCTATTCTATTCCTTTCCATTCCATTCCATATTTTCTATTCTATTCCATTCCATATTTTCTATTCTATTCCATTCCATTCCATTTTATTCCATATTTTCTATTCCATTCCATTCCATTCCATTTTATTCCATATTTTCTATTCTATTCCATTCCATTCCATTCTATTCCATATTTTCTATTCTATTCCATTCCATTCTATTCCATATTTTCTATTCCATTCCATTCCATTCCATTTTATTCCATATTTTCTATTCTATTCCATTCCATTCCATTCTATTCCATATTTTCTATTCTATTCTATTCCATTCCATTCCATTCTATTCCATATTTTCTATTCTATTCCATTCCATTCTATTCCATATTTTCTATTCCATTCCATTCCATTCCATTTTATTCCATATTTTCTATTCTATTCCATTCCATTCCATTCTATTCCATATTTTCTATTCTATTCTATTCCATTCCATTCCATTCTATTCCATATTTTCTATTCTATTCCATTCCATTCTATTCCATATTTTCTATTCTATTCCATTCCATTCTATTCCATATTTTCTATTCTATTCTATTCCATTCCATTCCATTCCATTCCATATTTTCTATTCTATTCTATTCCATTCCATTCTATTCCATATTTTCTATTCTATTCCATTCCATTCTATTCCATATTTTCTATTCTATTCTATTCCATTCCATTCCATTCTATTCCATATTTTCTATTCTATTCCATTCCATTCTATTCCATATTTTCTATTCTATTCCATTCCATTCTATTCCATATTTTCTATTCTATTCTATTCCATTCCATTCCATTCCATTCCATATTTTCTATTCTATTCTATTCCATTCCATTCTATTCCATATTTTCTATTCTATTCCATTCCATTCTATTCCATATTTTCTATTCTATTCCATTCCATTCTATTCCATATTTTCTATTCTATTCTATTCCATTCCATTCCATTCTATTCCATATTTTCTATTCTATTCCATTCCATTCTATTCCATATTTTCTATTCTATTCCATTCCATTCCATTCTATTCCATATTTTCTATTCTATTCTATTCCATTCCATTCCATTCCATTCCATATTTTCTATTCTATTCTATTCCATTCCATTCTATTCCATATTTTCTATTCTATTCCATTCCATTCCATTCCATTCCATATTTTCTATTCTATTCCATTCCATATTTTCTATTCTATTCTATTCCATTCCATATTTTCTATTCTATTCTATTCCATTCCATTCCATTCCATATTTTCTATTCTATTCCATTCCATATTTTCTATTCTATTCCATTCCATTCCATATTTTCTATTCTATTCCATTCCATTCCATTCCATATTTTCTATTCTATTCCATTCCATTCCATTCCATTCCATATTTTCTATTCCATTCCATTCCATTCCATTCCATTCCATTATTTTCAGAAACTGCTGGTGTCAGGGTTCCAAGTAACACCCCCAACCAAAGAAGACTCCAAGGCTAGCAATTCCTCAAAGTTCCATTTTATTAGAGATGTCGTATTGGCACATCTGGGAAAACCCGAATCTGAAAGCTCCTGGGTGTTCCCCACCCAAAGGAAAGCCAAAGTCCCTTCCCATGCACCCACATGTCCACCACATGGTCCAATCAATCCACCATCCCAACTGGAGATGCTTCCCAGTCACGCCTCTCCAGGTGCAGGCTGAACGTCCTTGACTCTCAGAGAAAAGAATGTTGTTATGGCTAAATAACTCTACCAACTCCATGCAACACCCCCCCCCCCCAGTTTCCCACAGCAGGCCTAGGCACTAAATATGGCAGCCCTGAAGATCCAAAGAGAAAGATGGCCTCCAGGACTGACAGTGGCATGCTTCCTCTTTGCATTGGCTAGGCCAGGCCGAAGCCACGCTGGCCCAATCTTTCCTCTTCACATTGGGTAGACCAGGACAGCCCTGCGGACCGTATCCGACCACATCATGGGCCCAATCTGGCCCTTGGGTAGGAGTGGGATTCAGCCGGTTCAGACCCGTTCAGGCGAACCGGTAGTGCTGGTGGGCAGTTGGCCCTGCCCTCCTGCCCCTGTTCTTTCCTGTCCTAGATTTCCCTGTTTTTTAGCTCAGCTGATTCGCTCAGCACAGTGGATTGCTGTACGCCAGCTGTTTTACTCACCAGCACTGACATAGAAGGTACATTTTTAAGTTTAAAATGGGCAGTTTTTGAAAGCTGCGTATGCACGCATTAGGCACGCGCCAGTGGTGGGATTCAATTTTTTTTACTATCAGTTCTGTGAGCGTGTCTTTGTGGGCGTAGCAGGGGAAAGTTACTGCAAAATCCCCATTCCCTCCCCACCCCACTAACCTGCTTTCCAGCTCCGTTCTCCTGTTCAGGGCAACAAAAGAAAATCAGCTGGGAGGCAGCAGGGGCGGGGCCAGCCTATTTGCCGGTTCTCCAAACTACTCAAAATTTCCACTACCGGTTCTCCAGAACCTGTCAGAACTGGCTGAATACCACATCTGGCGTGTGCGCGTGCAAAGCACGTGCTAGGTACCCGTGCAAAGCACGCATGCATGTGCTCACCGAACTTGTTGTTAAACCGGTTGCATCCCACCACTGCTCACGGGCCTTGAGTTTGACACCCAGGCTCTTGAGTGACGTCCAGATGATGGGCATGGAAGCTTGGTCCTTCTTTGGAGAGTATCGAATGGAACATAAAAGCTGCTATACAGTGAAAGCTGACAGCTGTGGAAGCCCACTTCCTGCTCTTATTGCTGCATCCAATTGTTAAATTCAACATCAAGGTGACACTGCGATGCTCCCACCATGGTTTCCTCTCCAAACGGGAGATAAAGAGCCAGTAGCTGTTCTAAGTCGTTGCTAAATATCCCGTTCGGATCTTTCCTTCCTCCATGAAAACCAACAGTGACACTAAATTAGAGATCCTTGCAATCACGCTCAACTTCTAAGTAGGGCAGGCAGAGGAAATTGGACGAGAACGCGTGAGCTTTTAGCGAAGTTGGTGTTGTTATTTGGAGAGATGTGGGGCTTATCAGCCGAAATTCCCCAGGTGAAAAGTAAGGGAAGCTTTGCCAAAATTGGTCTGTCATGCACCGTGATTGTTTAGTCCCAGGAGACAATCAGGAGGGACATGACTTTGCAAGTTTTTGGGGGGGAGGGAGGGAGAAGTAAAGGGTTGTGTCAAAACCCATTGGGCTGCTGGATTGTTATAAATGGGCAGGCAGGTAGAGAATGACTCATTAGGGAAGAGAAAAAGAAAGAAAGAAAGAAAGAAAGAAAGAAAGAAAGAAAGAAAGAAAGAAAGAAAGAAAGAAGAAAGAAAGGAAAGAAAGAAAGAAAGAAAGAAAGAAAGAAAGAAAGAAAGAAAGAAAGAAAGAAAGAAAAAAAAAGAAATGGAGGGAAGGGGAAGGAAGGAAGGAATCCATTATTAAGCTACAGAAATTAAATATATATAGTATGGAAATAAAACATACTACAGTTTACCAATGTCATTCAGATATTCTCTCTCTCTCCATACCTTTGTATCCTTGTAAACCATCCATATGTCCGCCAGCTCTATATCGCCATAAACAGAGGTTTCTGCTTTTTAAAAGATTCTTCTTTCACTTTTAGGAGTTCTCCAGTTCCATCTAACCACCCTCTTCTCTTTCTTCTTGACTCATTCACTCAACTTTTCCAGATGTTCCTTGGGAGTTGTATCTCCAATTTTCTTCATATCATCAAATCATAGCAATGTTTCTTTCACATTGGTCTCTTCCCCCCCCTCCTTCCTTCCTTCCCTCCCTCCTTCCCTCCCCCATCCTCCCTTCCTTTCATCATCCTTCCTTCCATCCTTCATTCGTCATCTATCCATCCATCCTTCCAACTTTCATCTTTCTTTCTTTCCTTCCTTCCCTCCCTCCCATTTGACCTTCCTTCCTTCCCCCCACCCTTCCTTCCTTCCTTCCTTCCTTCTTTTCTTCCTTCCTTCCTTCCTTCCTTCCTTCCTTCCTTCCTGTCATCATCCTTCCTTCCATCCATCCTTAACTATCATCTTTCTTTCTTCCCTACTACCTTCCTTCCTTCCTTCCTTCCCTCCCTCCCTCCATCCTTCCAACTATCATCTTTCTTTCCTTCTTTCTTTCCTCCCCCTCCCTCCCCCTTCCTTCCTTCCATTACCCTCCCTCCCTTCCTTCTATTACCCTCCCTTCCTCTCTCCCTTCCTTCCTTTCCTTCCCTCCCTCCCATCCATTTATCCATTTATCCATTCATCCATTCATCCATTCACCCATTCATCCATTCATCCATTGATATGTCACCCAAGACTCCAAGCAGATAACAAAGGCCCCAAAACAGCCAATAATTAACCAAAGAAATAAGAACACCAAGGCCACATTCAAACATTTAAAATAAACTTACATCTGGCAACTAATTGCGGCAGCTTATATAGACATACACTCTCATATGCCTGTTGCAGGTGCTTATCAGAGGGGCAAGGTTTTCACTGTAAGGTTGCCCACCATCTTTGGCAGATTTGAAATCCCCCTGTCTCCAAGGGATGCCCCAGAAAAGCCCCAGAATCTCTAAGCAGGACAGCTTCAGGCCTCCTTCCCAACAGGGATTCCACCATTCTATAATGGTCAGAAAATCAGGCTTAGGAACAGGTGGACGTACCTGTTTTCAGGGGTGGGCTTCAAAAATTTTAACAAGGGGTTCTCTGCCTGGTTGCTGGGTGGGCGTGGCCATGGTGGGCATGGCCTAGTTGGCCTCCTGCACTGGAGGGGGGGGGGCTTTTTTGCCGTTCCCGGGCTCCGAAGGCTTTTTCTGGGCCTCCGGGAGGGCGAAAACAGCCTCCACAGGCTCAGGAGTCCCTCTGGAGGTTGTAAACAGGCCATTTCCCGGCCTTCTTGAACTTCCGGTAGGCCCGAGCCTCCGTGCGCATTTACTTGCATCCAAAATGGGCCGCGTGGGGACTCCTGGGAGGGGAGGGGCCAGCCAGGAGTGGGATTTGGGGGTTCTCCTAACTGCACAGAATTTTAGCTAGAAGTTCTTCCGAACCCCTGCGGACCCCCAGCAGCCGACCCCTGCCTCTTCTGCGATGGCAACCCAGAACGGACATCTTCTATCAGAGATATTTGCTCAGAAATTAAAAATTATCTTCCTTTTGGCCTCAAACGGAACATGATTTCTTCATGGGAGGAAGTTTCAAACTGTTTCACCTGCGACTTATTTTGCTGCTCTAGTTCACGGTGATTTTCTGCTTTACTGATAAACTGCATTCCTCAAATTGGAAAAAAAAACAACAACCAAAAATTGGAAAGATGTACTGATGGGTTGTGACATGATTTTTTTAAAAAAAAAACATTGATAGATCAACTGTTTATTGATTTATCTTATGAAACAGTTCCTGTAGCTGCCCTTTTACTGCTAGAACTCTGGGTAGCTACCAATGAATTAAAACCCCAAAACCAGGGCGGGGATTCAGCCGGTTCGGACCAGTTTGGCGAATCGGATGTTAATTTTACATCTGGTTCACTGAACCGGTAGTTCCAAGGACTGGCTGGCCCCACCCACCCCACCCACCCTTCCCAGGATTCTCCATGTGGCCCATTTTGGATGCCAGGTAAGTGCAGGATCTCTGCGGAGGCTCTGGGAGAGTGAAAAATGTTCCGGAAGTCTGGAAATGGGCCCGTTTGGTCTCTGGAACCTGTGGGAGGCTGTTTTCACCCTCCTGGAGGCCCGAGGAAAGCCTCCAGATTCCGGGGATGGTGAAAACATCCCCCCCCATCATGGTGCCGAAGGCCGAGTAGGCTATGCCCACTATGGCTACGCCCACCATGGCCACGCCCACCCAGCAACTAGGCAGAGAACTGGTTGCTAAAAATTTTCAACCCCAGCCCAGCCCAAAATGGCAGAACAACATAAATGTGTTAAACAAGGAATTATAACAATTGATATACCAGAGACCCTCCCGTCTCGCGGTCAACAATGAATAAACAATCAGTGCCTGAGAATCTGAGAGAAGTCCCAAGGTTTAAGCACCTTTTGAAAAGACAATAGAATTGGGGGGGGGTGGCCTCTTTGGGTTTGAGAACATGCACTACATCCCCCCCATGTCAATCCATGCTCTTGAAGGAACTCAGTGGGATGGACAAATTGTTTTCTTCTAATGCTCCTGGAGGAACTTTGGGTAAAACATCCGTTTGCCATAGAAAAGATGCCAGGTTTAGAATAGAATAACAGGGTTGGAAGGGACCTTGGAGGTCTTCTAGTCCAACCCCCTGCCTAGGCAGGAAACTCTATACCATTTCAGACAAATGGCTATCCGACATCTTCTTAAAGACTTCCAGTGTTGGGGCATTCACAACTTCTGGAGGCAACTTCTGTTCCACTGATTAATTGTTCTCACTGTCAGGAAATTTCTCCTCAGTTCTAAGTTGCTTCTCTCCTTGATTAGTTTCCACCCATTGCTTCTTGTTCTACCCTCGGGTGCTTCGGAGAATAGTTTGACACCCTCTTCTTTGGGATATTGGAAGACTGTTATCATGTCTCCCCTAGTCCTTCTTTTCATTAAACTAGACATGCCCAGTTCCTGCAACCGTTCTTCATATGTTTTAGTCTCCAGTCCCCTAATCCTCTTTGTTGCTCTTCTCTGCACTCTTTCTAGAGTCTCCACATCTTTTCTACATCGTGGCGTTTAGTCCATGAATTCTCCAAAGAAAACAATGTTGTCAAAAATGGGGGATAATGTTGAAAAGGGACATTGGATGTCTTCTAATCCAACCTCCTCCTCCTCCTGTGTGGATTCTGTTCTTTCAGTCACTTGAATCAAAGAACGTGTTAAACACATACATTGTTTTAGAAACTTTCCCACTATTCTGGTGATTGATGATTATTTTAGCTCCTTGGTGCATTTTAACACATTTTATTGTGTTTTTATTTTCAGAACTTTAGTGAGGGTTCTTTTTTTCTTTTTTCTTTAACCGTGCTGTAAATGGCATTGGGGGAAAATGGGAGAGAATCCAGACGGTGAAAACCAACGAGAAGACCTTTATGGTTCCTTGTTTCTTTAGCTGTAGCAAGAGCGATACTCTTAGTAGTAGGAGCAGCGTTTACTCTATCGATTGGCAGCTGATGGGCTTTAGGGATAGCTTGTGAGAGCGTGTGTCCCGCAATTTCCATCCAGGGTTGAGCCGTTCGGCTGGTGATGGCCAGCAGAGCGAATAGAGATTATATATTGCTTCTTGAGTTTCTCTTGACTCTCCCCTGCTGAGCACCAGGCACACATGGTGAGATGTTCCTAGAGGCATCACTGGCTAAACTTTCAGAGACAAGGACTCTGTCATCTATCATGAGTTAATTATGAGCTTCCCGGTCATTGTCAGAAGAGGCCTGCTTGATCTGCTGAAGCTAATGAGTTTGCCAGGTGCTGCCTGCCGGGATCTCGGGAGTTGCCAGCAGCTGTTCTAACCTTCTCCAGAAAAATACCCACATCAGCAGCTAATCGAAACGCTTCCATAGGAAGTACAGTGCAGTGACCAATACTTGTTTGTAAGCCCTCGACTTGTAACCATCCGTTTAGTGACCGCTCAAAGTTACAAGTTCAAAGAGCTGTGGTCAGTGGTGGGATTCAGCCAGTTCGGGCCGGTTTCGGCAAACCGGTTGTTAAATTGCTGGCTGGCCCCACCCCTTCCTGCCTCCCCCCCTTCCAGGAGTCCCCACATGACCCATTTTGGCTGGCGGATACTGTAAGTGCAGGGAGGCCTACTAGGCTCAAAACAGGGCAAGGGGTGAGTGGGTGCAGCGCCCCCACTCCCCGCAGCCCATTTTTGCTCCCAGGAGGCTACAAGGAGGCCGGGTGCTGCCTGTCACACCCCTTGGCCACGCCCACCATGGCCACGCCCACCCAGCCAGCCATTAGGGCAGAAAATTTAACCGGTTGTTAAATTATTTGTATCCCACCACTGGCCATGATGATGCAGTGGTTAAAATATGCAGTATTGCAGGCTAACTCTGCCCACTGTCCGGCTGAAGGTTGACTCCACCTTCTATCCTTCCGAGGTGGGTAAAATGAGGACCCAGATGGTTGGGGGCAATAGGCTGACTCTGTAAAACTACTTAGAGAGGGCTTTAAAAGCACCGTGAAGCAATATATAAGTCTAGGTGCTATTGCTATTGCTACAATGGCACTGAAAAAATTGACTTATGACGAATTTTCACACTCACAACATTTTCAGCCATGGGGATCATGGTCACATGATCAAAATTTGGAGGTTTGGCAATTGGCTCGTATTTATGACGGTTGTAGAGGCTCGGTTGTAAAAGGCGATGATCTTTTGTGACCTTCTGACCTTCAGTCAATGGGGAAATTGGATTCATTTAACAATCATGTTGTTAACTGAACAACAAGGATTCACTTAACAACGGTGGCAAGAAGGGTCTTAAAGTGAGGCAAAGCTTGCTTAACAACTGTCTCACTTAACAACAGAAATTTTGGGCTCAATTGTGGTCGTAAGTCAAGGACTATCTGTATGGTATATAAGTGGGAGTTGCATATATAGATGCATCTCTTAGGGAAAAAATATGAATGAAAATGTTTTTTAAAAAAATAAACATCATTTTAAAAAACTTATAGACTTTATTAGCAGGCACAATGCTGACCAACCAGACCAACTAAATGTTGTATGAGAGAAATAGAATTCCCCCCGCTTTCCAAACAATTCTGCCTTATATTCTTCTTCTTCTTCTTCTTCTTCTTCTTCTTCTTCTTCTTCTTCTTCTTCTTCTTCTTCTTCTTCTTCTTCTTCTTCTTCTTCCTCTTTCTCCTCCTCCTCCTCCTCCTCCTCCTCCTCCTCCTCCTCCTCCTCCTCCTCCTCCTCCTCCTTCTTCTTCTTCTTCTTCTTCTTCTTCTTCCCCTTCTCCGGCTCCTCCTCCTCCTCCCCCCCTTATCATTTCCCTCCACTCTTGATTTGCTGTCAGTGTCAACAATTTTCTTATCACTTTCATATGTCTCTGTGGTTTTTGGAACTCTGTCCTCAAATTTCATCGTTGTTTTATAAGTATTCTCAACTCTTCCCTCCGTACTTTCTGTATTTTGATTTATAATTTCAAGTCTCTTTTCAATTCTCTCTGTGATTATTAAGACTTTTTGAATTTCTAGCATAATTCTTTGCAATGTTAGTCCCTTTTCTTCTTCATATTGGGCCATTTTTCCAGGTTATAAACACTGCCACTAAAACATCCAAGGCTTTTGCTAGGTTTCAAACAAATTCAGTAAAGTTTTTCAGGTCAAAGTTTCTCTTTCCTTCAAAGAAACACCTGCATAAACAAGACGTTTTCCACTGACCCTTTCAGTAAACAAAGCCAATAGCTTTGTATTATCAGATTTTGCCAAGCCTCTAGCCTCTAGATGGCAGTGTTACATCCTTCCCCTCTGTTTTTGCCTCTCTTTCTAAGCTCTGAACTCCGGAAGTGAAGAAAAAAATGTTTAAAGATTACGATCCAGCCGAGCCTTGTGGGGAAAGAAACTTTTAATCCACAAATATAAAAAATGAAAAAAGTATAGAGGAAGAAGGGGAAAAAAGACCAGTCCAGTTTAAAAGTAAGAGGCATTTGTAAAAAGTCCATCCATAGAAAACAAACAAAATTAAAGTGAAAAAGATAACACGATAGTTTTAAACCAGGGTTAATTCGCCGCTTGCTTCCTTCTGTCTTCAATTTTATTTTAACTCTGTCTTTTGGGGTTCTCTTCTCTAATAATAAGGATTTTTCTCACCATTTCGACACACTGTCTCTCCTGTTCTGCTTCCGTTTCAGGGGACTGTCCCAACGTTCTGCAGCCATTTTGGATGCTTCTCTTGTAGCCGGCAAATAGAGCTTTCTCCTGGATCGATCAGGGACTTTGGGATGTCCCTGAGATTAGCAGGACGTGCTCTTCTCTATCACCGTTCCTTCAGAATGGTTTAGATCCAAAAAGGACCGTCCAGCAACAGAGGTATCGACAGCAATCCTGGAGCCCCAAGATTGCATGTCGTGACATCGTGACATCAAGCACCGCCCATGTAGACAAGTACTTATCTTGTCTCATTAAAAACTTCCATGATAAAGCACCCACAACTTCTGAAGGCAAGCTATTCCACTGGCTAATAATTCTCACTGTTAGGAAATTTATCCTTAACTCCAGGTTACTTCTCTCTTTGATTAGTTTCCATCCATTATTTCTTGTCTTGCCTTCTGGTGCTTTGGAGAATAAGTTGACCCCTTCTTCTTTGTGGCAGCCTCTCAAATATTGGAATGTTGCTATCATGTCACCCCCTAGTCCTTTCCCCACACCCCTCTAGACTAGCCATACTCAATTCCTGCAGCTGTTCTTCCTATGTTTGAGTCTCCAGTCCTTTAATCATCATATTTTCTTCTCTGCAGTTTTTCTGAAGTCTCAACATCTTGTGACCAAATCTTCCTCCTCTTCTTTCCTCCTTCTCCTTCTCTTTTTTCTTCCTTCTTCCTTCCTTCTTCCTTCTCCTTCTCCTTCTTCTCTTTACTTTTTATTTTTTAACCAATTCTGCAGTCTGAAAATTTTGATTTTCTGTCCCTGCCCGCAGCCCTGTGCTACTGGGTGCAGACTTCACACAAACGGTGGGATTCATTTTTTTTTTACTACTGGTTCTGGAGGCATGGCTTTGTGGGTGTGATGTGATGTGGGTACGGCTTTGTGGGTGTGGCTTTATGGGTATGGCAGGGGAAGGATACTGCAAAATCCCCATTCTCTCCTCACTCCTTACGCCTTACCTCACCCCACTAACCCACTTTCCAGCTCCGTTCTCCTGTTCAGGGCAACAAAAGAAGATCATCTGGGAGGCAGCAGGGGCGGGGCCAGCCTATTTGCCAGTTCTCCAAACTACTCAAAATTTTTGCCACCGGTTCTCCAGAACCTGTCAGAACTGGCTGAATAGCATCTCTGGTCCCAAGCATGAGATTCTCTATTTCTGCAGAAATAAGCAGCTGGAATCATCTTCCTTGTGCCAAGCATGACTCTGGGTCCTTCATGTTAGGTAAAGCAGTGTGAAATTCAAATTTTTTTACTACCGATTCTGTAGGCGTGGCTTTGTGGGTGTGGCAGGGAAAGGATACTGCAAAATCCCCATTCCCTCCCCACCCTACTAACCTGCTTTCCAGCTCTGTTCTCCTGTTCAGGGCAACAAAAGAAGATCAGCTGGGAGGCAGCAGGGCGGGGCCAGCTTATTTGCCGGTTCTCCGAACTACTGAAAATTTTCGCTACCGGTTCTCCAGAACCTGTCAGAACTGGCTGAATGGCACTTCTGCTTCACAGGCAGAATTCTGAGGCCGACCATACCATTAAGGGAAAGTCAAGCATCCTCTTCGGGAATCAGGTGCTAGAGGACACGCATAATGGGCTGGAGGACATAACTCTAGTCATTTTTATAGCCAGCAGGGTATCCCCTCGGCAGGCTTGCTAATCTCAAATGTCAAGGACATTTCCCAATCACCCACTCAGAGACTTGTGAATAATGATAGGTTATAAATTATGCAGTCCATAAATCACAGAATTGTGGAGTTGGAAGTGACCACAAGGATCGTCTCATGCCGCATCTGCAACTTGTGAGAAATTCAATTCGGTTGTCTTGAAGAGTTTAGCCTCTTCTTCAAAATCATTGCGTGCTTTATCTTTCGCCTTGGATTTAATATACAAATGTATATAGCCACCCAATTCGTACATAGGTGACTCTGGGCAGATTATAATTTTTTTTAAAAAAAAAATTTAAAAATCCACTATATAATAAAACTCATTAACCTCCTCCCACCCCCCAGATCTTGGTCCTGCTGACACAGCCATTTTGTCCTGCACGACAAAACCACTTTATAATGCCTTGGTAAGACCACACTTGGAGTATCGCATCCAATATTCCTTGGGGAAGAGCAACAAAGATGATTAGGGGACTGGAAGCTAAAATATATGAAGGACAGTTGCAGGAATTAGGTATGTCTTGTTAGTTGCGAAGTCATGTCCGACCCATCGCGACCCCATGGACAATGTTCCTCCAGACTTCCTGTCCTCTGGAGTCCATTTAAGCTCACGCCGACTGCTTCAGTGACTCCATCCAGCCACCTCCTTCTCTGTCGTCCCCTTCTTCTTTTTCCCTCCATCTTTCCCAGCATGAGGCTCTTCTCCAGTGAGTCCTTCCTTCTCATTAGGTGGCCAAAGTCTTTGAGTTTCCTCTTCAGGATCTGGCCTTCTAAAGAGCAGCCAGGGTTGATCTCCTCTAGGACTGACCGGTTGGATCGCCTTGCAGTCCAAGGGACTCGCAGGAGTCTTCCCCAGCACCAGAGTTCAAAGGCCTCCATTCTTTGGCGCTCAGCCTTCCTTATGGTCCAACTTTCACAGCCATCTATTGCAACTGGGAAAACCACAGCCTTGACTATGCACAATTTTGTTGGCAGGGTGATGTCAAAAAGAGGATCAATCTGTTCTCCAAAGTACCTGAAAGCAGGACAAGGATCAAAGGACGAAGAACATACCTTTAGAAAGTGAAATAATAAAGAAAATATTAGACTGTGTAGAATGTGATAGACTAATGCTGGAACTAAAAAATAAAGGAGAGACAGAATACTACGAGATTTGGAATTGATTTTACCAATGGTTGGATCTGAGGAATAGAAGTTGGAACAGAAAGAACAAGGATTTAATACATGTATTATATTATGTAAATGTAACATTTATAAGAGGTTAAGCATGTGTATATAATTAGCAATGTATGTGAAATGCAGAAGATATTTGCGCATTATACTTTAGTTTTTGTATGGCGGAGACAACGCCAGGATGGCTGCACCGTGTCCAACTTTTATTTTTAATAATAAAGTATTTTTTAAAAAAAAAAAGAAGGAAAGGATGGAAACTAACCAAGGAGAGAAGCAACCTAGAACGAAGGAAAAAATTCCTGATAGTTAGGGTTAGGGGCAGGAAGAAGGAAATCATTTAGCAGCTCAAATATCCCAAGTCAAAATAGGTGAAGGATCCAGATATGGATTGGAAGGCAAGTTGAGGGAAGGAAACGGTGAAATTAAATTCCTTTCTGTAACACAAGAGACAGGCAATATTTTGTATATGGTAGAATTCAGACACGAGGGGGTCCTTGGTTCTAAGTAGCTGCCACAAAGAGGGGCTCAACCTGTCCTCCAAAGCACCTGAGGACAGAATAAGAAGCAATGGATGGAAACTAATCAAAGAGAGAAGCAACCTAGAACTAAGGAGAAATTTACGGATAAGTGAGAACAATTAACCAGTGGAACAACTTGTCTCCAGAAGTTGTGGGTGCTCCAATGTTGGAGGTTTTTAAGAAGAGACTGGACAACTATTTGTCTGAAATGGTACAGAGTCTCCTGCTTGAGCAGGGGGTTGGACTAGAAGACCTTCAAGGTCCCTTCCAACTCTGTTATTTTGTGGTTTTCAGGGCCCGTCAGAAAAACAGCCAAGTGAGGGCTGGGGAATTCTGGGAATTGAAGTCCACAAGTCTTCAAAGTTGCCAAAGTTGCCGTAGTCAATTATAAGATTACATCTTTTCCAAGATTGGTGCTTTTTATATATATATAAAAGAGGCAATCTTCTGGCTGGTTCTTTCAGCATATCTGTCACTTTTTATCAGCCCTTCCTAATGGGGTGTAGCAGGAGAAAACACGGGACTATTCAGCTTGGAGTCAGAAACAATTGCCTGTTATCAGTGCGGTGATAAGCGCCGGACTGAAGTAGAACTCCTGGTTCCCCCAGGACCAACTTCTCCGTCTCTCGTCTGAGCCGAAAGGAGACAAATTTAGATGTTTTGCCGTCACCTGCTGAGTCAGAATGTCACAGAGTCTTTCCAGGGTCTGGGACTCTTGGGATGGAAGTACAACACAGAAATAGGAGCAAGAGCAGCTGGTCTCTAGACAAAGACCCAGGCCCACAACGCAGAACTACATACAGACTTTGGCCGATGTGGAATCCCTGAAATATACAGGGCAAATAGCAAAACCACTGTGAGATTTCGAAGGAAGCTGGACTTCCAGAGATTTCCCAGGTGATGTCTGTGCATCTGTTCTGCATCTGTTGAGAATGGACACTGTCTCTCATATCTTCTTTCTTCTACCCACTTTCCCCCATTGCAGATGTTAATCTTTCCAATCCCTGGAATGAATGAATGAATGAATGAATGAATGAATGAAAGAATGAACATGTGTTCCTATCTGTCTGTCTCTCTCATCATCATCATCATCAACATCAGATAGGCTTAAGATACAGAAGGATCTTGACAAACTTGAACATTGGGTACTATCTAATAAAATGAAATTCAATGGTGAAAAGAGTAAGGTTCTACATTTAGGCAAGAAAAACGGAATGCACAGGTACAGTATAGGTGATACCTTGCTCAATAGTAGTAACTGTGAAAGGGATCTTGGAGTCCTAGTGGACAACCATTTAAATATGAGCCAGCCGTGTGCAGCAGCTGCCAAAAAAGCCAACACAGTTCTAGGCTGCATCAACAGAGGGATAGAATCAAGATCACCTGAAGTGTTAATACTACTTTATAAAGCCTTGGTAAGGCCACACTTGGAATACTGCATCCAGTTTTGGTCACCATAATGTAGAAAAGATGTGGAAACTCTAGAAAGCGTGCAGAGAAGAGCCACAAAGAGGATTAGGGGACTGGAGGCTAAAACATATGAAGAATGGTTGCAGGAACTGGGTATGTCTAGTTTAATGAAAAGAAGGCCTAGGGGAGATATGATAGCAGTGTTCCAATATCTCAGGGGCTGCTACAAAGAAGAGGGAGTCAAACTATTTTCCAAGGCACCTGAGGGTAGAACAAGAAGCAATGGGTGGAAACTAATCAAGGAGAGAAGCAACCTACAACTGAGGAGAAATTTCCTGACAGTTAGAACAATTAATCAGTGGAACAGAAGTTGCCTCCAGAAGTTGTGAATGACCCAACACTGGAAGTGTTTAAGAAGATGTTGGATAGCCATTTGTCTGAAATGGTATAGGGTTACCTACCTTATTTTATCTTATCTTATCTTATCTTATCTTATCTTATCTTATCTTATCTTATCTTATCTTATCTTATCTTATCTTATCCTATCCTATCCTATCTTATCTTATTTATCTATCTGTCTATCTATCTTCTAGCTACCTACCTACCTACCTACCTACCTACCTACCTACCAGGGATGTCGTGAAATAATATATAATAATAATATATATTTCCTCCCATCCCTTTTACACGGCTCCCGCTAAGCTCTGGTAAGGAGAAGAGCCTTTGGGGAGTGAAGAGAAAGAGGAGGAGGAGGAGGAGGAGGTGCGCACGCGGGACGGTGCCAGCTGGGTAACCGGTGGAGGCAGGAGGGTTCTCGGAAGTGCCAATAACCTTCCTGCCTCCACTGTACTTTGCGCGCTCCTCGCAACTGCAATAGACATCCAGAAGTGGCAGGGGCTGTTGGGCTGGAAGCCCAAACCCCATTAGCCAAAAAAGCCGCTTCTGGACGTATATTGCAGTCGCAAGGAGTGCACAAAGTCCAGCAGAGGCAGGAAGTTCTCGTCATTCCCCAGTCGCTTTCATGGCTTCATCATCAAGACGAAGTCCTGGAGCGCCGACAACATTTCTGCCTCCGCTGGACTTCGTCTTGATGATGTCGCCGTAGCTCCCGGGCGCGGACAGACAGAGGTAGCCAGAGTGGTGCCGAGGCAGTCTGGTGGGTGAGCGACCAAGGATCAGGCTGCCTGATCCTCCATCGCTCGCTTGCTCTTTCGTCCGCCCGGACCGCCTCGGCGTCGCTCTGGCTACCTCCATCTGGCCGCGTCCAGCAGCTGCGGTGACATCATCAAGACGAAGTGGCTTGGAGGCGAAGTGCTTTTCAGTGCTTTTCTGTGCGTCTGGAGTTTAGGTAGATAGCTGGATGTCCTAAACGCCAGACGCTCAGAAAAGGACTGAAAAGCAGCTGCTGTTGGGGACTGCGGAGTGCGCTCAGGAAGGCAGGGAATGGGATCACGTGTGCTGGAGGCTGAGGCAGCCTCAGCCTCCAGCACATGTGGTCCCATTCCCCGCCTTCCTGATGACGTCACCAGCCTCACCAGCCATAAACCTCACCGCACGTCACTGCTACCTACCTACCTACCTACCTACCTATTTATCTATCTCCATTCTTCCATTCTATCTATCTATCTATCTATCTATCTATCTATCTATCTATCTATCTATCTATCATCTATCTATCTATCTATCTATCTATCTATCTATCTATCTATCTATCTATCTATCTATCTATCTATCTATCTATCTATCTATCTATCTATTAATCTATCTCCTCTCTCTCTCTCTCTTCTTACTATTATTTTGATCTATCTATTTATCTATCTATCTCTATTCTTTCTATTATATTTATCATCTATCTATCTATCTATCTATCTATCTATCTATCTATCTATCTATCTATCTATCTATCTATCTATCTGTCTCTCTCCTATCTCTCTCTCTCTCTTCTTTCTATTATTTTGATCTATCGATCTCTATCTATCTATCTATCTATCTATCTATCTATCTATCTATCATCTATCTATCTATCTATCTATCTATCTATCTATCTATCTATCTATCTATCTATCATCTACCTACCTACCTACCTACCTACCTACCTACCTACCTACCTACCATCAGGTTGAGGCAGCTGCTGACGTTCTCCATCTTTTAAATCTTAGATCCCTCTCTTGAGAGCAGTTTTCTTCTGAGTCGGAAAAATCGCTTCTCATCAGCCATGTATCCAAAGGCAACCAGCAGGAGCGCATTTGACATTCAATACCCAATTAGAGCTCTCTTCTGCTAGCACTTTTTCTGACATGCACCTGAAGGTTTGCTCCCTGCTCCATTTCCCAGAGCTTCAGGCTTCAAGGAGAACTGAGTTTCAAAGAAGAAATCTTGTTCCACATGCAGGAAAGAAGGAGAGAGAGAGAGAGAGAGGGGGGGGAGGATATTCTGAGGTAGCCTGGATCCACCTGGTTCTGTAATTTTTTATGCAGAGAATAGAATGGAATGGAATAGAACGGAACAGAACAGAACAGAAAATATGAAACAGAACAGAACAGAATATATGGAATGGAATGGGATAGGATAGAATACAAGAATACAATAGCAGAGTTGGAAGGGACCTTGGAGGTCTTCTAGTCCAACCCCCTGCCTAGGCAGGAAACCCTATACCACTTCAGACAAATAGTTATCCAACATCTTCTTAAAGACTTCCAGTGTTGGGGCATTCACAACTTCTGGAGGCAACTTCTGTTCCACTGATTAATTGTGGAAGGATAGGATAGGACAGGATAGGATAGGAAAGGACAGGATAGAACAAAACAGAACAGAACAGAAAATATGAAATGGAATAGAATAGAATATAATCAATATATGGAATGGAATAGAATAAGATAGGATAGGACAGAACAGAACAGAACAGAAAATATGGAGTGGAACTTCACTGATGTCTTTATTGGCCAAGCATGATAGGACACAGTTGTCTGGTGCATAAGCTGTCGATGTACATTCAAGCAATAAGTGATAACTCACGATCATAGTTATCCTAAAAATACATTCATCCTAAATCATAAGATGCAACACTTAGGGATAGCCATAGGATACTCAATAAGCAATCAACATAAATCATACTAGGATACCAAATAAAACAATATAAATCATAAAGATACAAGCAACAAAGTTATACTCACAAGAAGGCAAGGAAATAGGAAATAGCAAAGATGAGAAGAATAACAGTAATACAGTCTTAGTAAATTATTTGACAGTGTTGTGGGAATTAGTTGTTTCGCAGAATGATGACATTCGGGGAAAAACTGTCCTTATGTCTAGTTCAGTGTTTTTCAACCTTGGCAACTTGAAGATGTCCGGACTTCAACTCCCAGAATTCCCCAGCCAGCGAATGCTGGCTGGGGAATTCTGGGAGTTGAAGTCCGGACATCTTCAAGTTGCCAAGGTTGAAAAACACTGGTCTAGTTGTTCTGATGTGCAGGGCCCTATAGCAATGATGGCAAATCTTTTAGGCACAGAGTGCCCAAACCAGAAGGTGCGTGCGCGCCAGAGTGCCAGAAACCTGACGGCCAGCTGGCCGGCGTGCATGCGCGTGTTGGAAACCCGACAACCAGCTGGCTGAGCTGGGGGGATGGCAAGCGTGCCTTACGTTCGCTATCAAGGGCCTATAGCATTGTTTTGAGGGTAGAAGTTGAAACGGTTGATGTCCAGGGTGTGAGGGGTCTGTAGATGTTTGGTCCCGCCCAATTGTGGACAGGTAGCAATTAGCCAGGTCTTTTTCTTAGAGGAGATGTTGGTGCAGCGAAATCCTTTGTTGTCTAGCTCTGGTATGCTTCCCCTCCCAAAAAAAGTCACATTCCTTGACTTGCAACAGTTCACATAGTAACCGTTCAAAGTTACAACGCCACTGAAAAAAGTGAGTTATGGCCATTTTTCACACTTAGGACCAGCATCCTCAGGGTCACATGATTTGCATTCAGATGCTTCACAACTGACTCACATTTATGACGGCCTCAGTGTCCCCTGGGTCATGGGTGTCACTGTGTTAATTGTTTGCTAGCCGTGCTGAAGATGTACTGCGCAGGTCATAGGCCTTATCTGACAATGATTTACTGTGCATGCTTCTTAACACGTTTCTTAATACATCACACATTCCAGAGACTTTTGGTCTTCTGTTCGTCTGCCAAGAAGGTGGACGACAATTGCTCTTGCCAAAATGTAACAATTAGATAGATTTGTTTTATTTTAATTTTCATATTAAAGTTTGTTTTAATTAGAACATGTTATCGGTTTTTATTTCTTATCTGAGATATGCTAACAAGGAGGGGCGATGGTCCGCACCTCAATTGAAAGTGGAAGGGAAACTTTCCATTCCTTCTCAATGGGCTCACCCGTTGCAACCTTCCGACAAGCAAAGTCAATGGGGGAAACCAGATTCACTTAACCACCGGCTTACTAATGTAACAACTGCAAGGATTCACTTAGCAACTGTGGCAGGAAAATGGGGCAAAACTCACTTAGCACATTTTTCACTTGGCAGCATAAATTTGGGGCTTTATTGTGGTCGTAAGTGGAGGACTACCTCTATTCCTGAGGAGAGGAAATACATATGGATGAAATTACAGGCAGTTCTGGGGTTACGACCCCAACTGTGCCCCAAATTTTGGGGTGAGAACCGGCAAGCATCTCCTGTGTCTGTCACATTGTGAGAGCCCCCACAATTTCCTCTCAACACTCTAGCACGCAAATATACGAGGGAAGAAAAAACACGTCAATATCTCATTTCACCAAGTGAAATTTTAACAACGCTAAGTAAAGTACCTTTGCCCTAAAAACTAATATTATTTTCTGCCACATTTGGTATATGTTTTGTCTCTTATTATTGTTGTTACTGCTATTATTTTATAGAGGCACATCTATTTCAATAAAGAGCATGCATTGGCCATGAGCCCAGTAGACCTACAGGGCTAATATCATTGATTAATAACCTATTTCCTGGCACTCACCGGAGGAATTCTCCGCAGTTCATACAAACAGTTTAACTGTTAATTTTAGTTTTAGTTTTAGTTTTTTAGTTTTAAATTTTTAATGTTATTGGGGTTTTAACCTTTTCTAAGCACTGTAATGTATTTATTTATTTTTACCTCCTCTATATGATACTGTTTTGATTGTTGCTTTTGTACGTCGCCCCGAGTCCCTGTGGGGAGAGGGGGCAACTAATAAGTTCAAATAAATAAATAAATAAATAAATAAATAATAAATAAATAAATAAATAAATAAATAAATAAATAAATAAATAAATAAATAATAAATAATAAATAAATAAATAAACAAACAAATAAATAAATAAATAAATAAACAAACCTTCTAAAATTGCCAAAGATTAAGATGAGACAGATAATTGGGTTGTTTGTGTATCCACTGCATTGGAGATCCCTCCTACCATCTCGCTTCTTTCTGGTTTGTGATAGCAAGGCTTAGTTAAGCATACATTGGCAGTCTACCTTTTCTTTTAGCTAACTGGAGTAAGAAAAAGGTATTTCCCGTGGATCTCAGTGGAAATGAAATGATGCATTTCCCTAAAATTAACTGTCCTGTGACAGATGGACCGGGGGGAGGGGGCAAGATGGTTCCCTAAACAATAAGCAGTGGAGACAAATTCCTTGCATGTCCAATCACGCTTGGCCAATAAAGAATTCTCTTCTCCATTCCATTGCTTATTTTTCTTCTGTTCCCTTCCACTCCCCTCCTATCCCCTTCCCTCCACTCTATTCCATTCCATTTATTCTGTTCTATTCTGTTCCTTCCCTTGCACTTCAATCCACTCCACTCCATTCGTTCTGTCCTGTTCTATTCTGTTCTGTTCCGTTTAATTTCCTTCCACTCCACTCCATTCCACTCCACTCCATTCCATTCATACTTGTTCTGTTCTGCTCCATTCCATTCTATTCCATTCCATTCCATTCTGTTAGATTGGCACAAAAATAGTAGACGAGAGGTGTGAGTGAGTTTCAGCACTTTTATTTGCAAAGCAAGATAACACGCTCTGCTGGCTGGGCTGCCGGAGCTCGCCCTTTAAGGAGCTCCAGCAAACCAGCCGGCCAATGACAGCGGTTTAAACTTCCCGCAGCTTGGGCGACCAATCCGCAGTGAGCATGCAAATCTAACTACCTATGTCTGTACGTAACACCCCTCCCCTCCTAGAATGAACAGTGTCCAACCCCTGGCCTACGTATGTGACGTAGTTCTTCAGGTAGGCAGGGCGTACCGGCTGCCGACTGGACCTGCGCAGCTCACTTGTTCCTGGGATCTCGGCCGATGCAGCCGAGCCTGTTGTCCCTCTGGCTGCCTGGGAGGGAACCTTCTGGAACTCCTTGGCCCACGAGTCGAGTTACGGCCTGACTCCCTTGGCTCCTGTGACTCCATCTCTCCACTGGATGTCTTCCACCCCAAATAAGTGGTTGCGTCTTGGGTTGGAATACAGTCACTTTGGTGCCCGCTGGGTTGGGCTGGCTCCCGCTCGTCTGTTTCCTGACCGGCAGTTGAGTGTGCTCCTCAGGGCAGTGATCTCGGTTGCTTGGGGGGTTGTTCCAAACTTGCGGGTGCGGCCCAATTGCCTTGGTTCCTTAGCTCAGCGTCTCCCAGGTGGTGTCTGAGCTGGTCTATGTGTCTTCTCCAGATTCTCCTGTCCTCTAGCTCCACTTGGTATGTCTTTGGCCCGGTGATGGCCACAACCCAGCCTGCCAGCCAGGTCGGATATCTGGCATAGTTGTGGGCGAACACTCGGTCATTCATGTTGAAAGCTTGGGTTGGCCGAGCTGAGTCCAGGAGGGTTTCTGGGAGATAATACGGGTGGTACTGGTCGAGCCTGGACCTCAGTCTTCTTCCCATCAACAGTTCGGCTGGGCTCTTGTTGGTGGTTGCATGGGGTGTGATGTGTTGGGCAAGAAGGAACTGGTCGACCTTCTCTTGCCAGTTGCCAGGCCCCATCTGGGTGAGGGTTTCCTTGGTTAATCTCACCATCCGCTTGGCTTGTCCATTGCTCACTGGGTTGAATGGTGCGATGAGTACATGTGGGATCCCTTGTTCTGTGAGGAATGCCTCCATGGTCTTGGCTGTCAGTTGCGGGATGTCTGGTAGGCCATGGGTAGTGAAGACTAGTCGGAGGGCTCGGATGGTGGCTTCCGCCATGGTAGTTGGCATGATGACGACCTCCAGCCATTTGGAATAGGGGGCGTCCACGACGATCAGGAACATCTGCCCCTCCACTGGTCCCATGAAGTCGATATGTATGTGAGACCATGTGCCCTTGGCTGTCTCCCATTCCTGAGTGGGTGCCCGTGGCAGGGCTGGTCACGTCTCCTGGTAGAGTCTGCAAGTGGCCACCCATTCGGTAATATCCTTGTCCATATTGGGCCACCAGATGTAGCTCTGGGCTAGTGCCTTCATCCTCACTATTCCCAGGTGTCCCACGTGTA
The DNA here is from genome assembly GCF_964273705.1 of Natrix helvetica. Taxonomy (NCBI): domain Eukaryota; kingdom Metazoa; phylum Chordata; class Lepidosauria; order Squamata; family Natricidae; genus Natrix; species Natrix helvetica. The sequence continues at coordinate 8,831,096 of NC_138552.1, forward strand.
GGGCATCCATAGCTTGCCTCCATAGATTTTGGGGTACAATGACTCTCCCCACAGTAAGCAGCCCTTAATGGTAGACAGTTCAGATTGCTTACTTTGGTAGCTCTGGAACTCTTCCCCCAGCTTCTCCTGTGGCCACCCCCTCAATACCCAGTTCAGAATTTTGCGCAGCTTTTTGTTTTTTTGGTTGTGCTCGGCGATGTCTCTGGCAGTGACCGGGCTGGCTGGGTCGATGTCGATCAGCAGTACTCGGGCGGTTGGGGGAGGGTCTTCCACAAGTTCTGGCAACGGACATCGGCTGAGGGCGTCAGCTGGCTGATGTCTTTCCCAGGTCGGTGGACCAGCTTGTACTCATAAGCCATGAGAAAAATGGCCTGGTCATCCTCGGAGACATGTATGGAGAGGTTGTTGGTCTCTGGCAAGGAGTCCCAGCAAGTTCAAATCGCCTTCCGTACACATACTCGTGGAACCGCTTGATCCTTGCCACCGCGGCCAAGGCTTCCTTATCGATTTGGCTGTAGTTGCGCTCAGCTGTTACCAAGGTCTTGGAGTAGTAGGCTATCGGGGCTTCCAATCCATCTGGCAGGTGGTGGCTGAGGACGGCTTCAACTCTGAAAGGGGAGGCATCGCAGGTTATCAGGAATGGCAATGTGTGGTTGAACTGGATGAGGATGCTGTCGGAGGATAGGAGTTCTTTTACTCCTGGTCTTCCTTCTGTCCCCAGGTCCACGGCGTCGTCTTTCCCAGGAGCTTGTGGAGTGGCTCAGTAACGGTGGCCTTCTGTTGTAAAAAAATACTTTAAAAGTTCAACAGTCCTAAGAAGGCTTGCAGCTCTGTCTTGTTTTTCAGGGTGGGAGCGTTCTCTATGGCTTTCACCTTGCTGTTGGTAGTGGGGGTGCCCGTGTATTAGGTAGTCTAGGAATTCTACATGCCTTACGCCGATTTTGCATTTGTCTGGGTTCACTTTGAGTCCCTTTTCCTGGAACCTCCCTAATGTCTTGCGCATGCGTTCCATCAATTGCTCTATGGCAGCGATGGTGAACCTTTTTTGGCTCGCGTGCCATAAGTGGGGGGTCGTTTGCAGGCGTGCTGCACCCATAATGCAATGCGCGACCTCCAGCACTCTGTTGGAGGGCTTTATTCAGTGCACGCTTTTAATCCACGCAGAGGCGGATGGAACCATCTGGCTTCTCGGGGGCCTTTATGTTGGGCATTCTACTGGAAAAATATGACAAAAAGACTATATATCTGGTTTTACATATATTAACTGCAGCTAGAATTGTATTGGCGCAACAATGGAAAAATGAGGAAATACCATTAGATGAGAGTGTAATTAACAAAATATTAGAATGCACACAAATGGACAGATTAACGCTCATTATTAAGGAGAAAGAAGAAACTGACTATTTCTTGAGGGGATGTATTCTATCAATGGTTAGACAATAGAAACAGACGTTCGAAAGGAGGAGATATAAAACAGAGAAAATGTTAATGTGGAGAGAATTTGATAATGAATATGCTATGTACTATTGTAATTGTATGGATATATAATATTATTAATAGTATTGTGATGAATATTATAACAAATATGTGGATTTTGATTGTTTAAAACCCAGATCTCACACTCTTCGGTGGAAATGGAAAGTAATATAAATAAAATAAATAAAACATAGGGGGAAAAGTCCACAAATAAACCACCAAGCTCGGAAAGCACCAAGGAGCCCATAATCCACAAAGGGCCATCGCGATGAAACAGGGACTGAGGTGGGATCCCACTGGGCTCAGTTGTTCCCACAACTGATGTTGTGAAACCCAAGACCCTCTTCATGTTAAGAAGCAGCATTCCCCTGATCTCAGACACAGCACTCGGTTGCACTCACAAGCTCCACTGAGTAGCTTGCCAAGAGAGACGAATTAAAACTTGCCTTTGAATTAAAATTGGTTGAAAGAATAACTTAACAGTCAAGGCACCAAGCCTCGATGCTAAATTTTTGTTATTTGCGTCCCCTGTAAAACCTCTTTGCCTGCCTTTCTCTCTCTCCTTCAATCTCTCTCTCTCTCTCTCTCTCTCTCTCTCTCTCTCTCTTTCACTCACTCACTCACTCACTCAGTCACTCACTCGCACACCCAATATACACACATTCCTGCTCACTCACTCACATGTTCATGTCAAATCAGGGATGGGATTGAAAAATGTTAGCAACCGATTCTCTGCCTGGTTGCTGAGTGGGCATGGCCGTGGGCATGGTGGGCGTGGCCTACTCAACCTCCTGCACCACTGCGGGATGGGATGTTTTTGCCCTTTCTTTGAGCGGAAACGGCCTCCCTTGTGCTCCGGAGGCCCTCCCCATGCTGGAAACGGGCCCATTTTCAGACTTCCGGTACTTCTAGTAGGCACATTTTTTATACCTGACCTTCGTCCCTTGCTTTCTAAGTGGAACTCCTTTGCTTGTTTTCCAGGTGCTCCTTTTCAAAGGTCTCAGCATCCTCATGCTACCTCCTGCCGGCACTTCCACCTTGCCCCCCAGCCCCAGATCTCCGCAGACTTTCCCCTGCCTCATGCCGTCCAGCCTCACCTCGCAGCCGCTCACCAGCACAATAGCTCGCTTCACTCGTCGCTGCCAACTTTACCTACCCTGCCATTCCAGGATGTGACGGGACCTCCGTTCCTACCTCAAGCCCTTCACCAGCAATATCTTCTCCAGCAGCGGCTCCTCGAGGCTCAACACCGCAGGTTCATATCCCATCCCAGGTGAGGCCGCCTTGGGATCCTGGCTCAGCTGCCAGTACAGGTAGTCCTTGACTTACAACAGTTCATTTAGTGACTGTTCAAAGTTACAACAAGAGTGATACAAGGGACCTATGACCGTTTTTCACACTTTTGACCTTTGTAGCATCTCCATGGTCACGTGATCAAAATTCAAACCTTTGGCAACTGGCATGTATTTATGACGGTCGCAGTGTCCCGGGGTCACGTGTTCCCCTTCTATGACCTTCTGACAAGCAGTCAATGGGAATCCCAGATTCAATTAACAACCGTGTAACTAACTTAACACCTGTAGATATTCACTTAACAACCGTGTCACTAATTTAACAACTGTAGTGATTCACTTCACAATCGTGGCACGAAAAGTCATTAAAGGGGGCAAAATTCGCTTAACAACTGTCTCCCTTAGCAACAGAAGCTTTGGGCTCAATTGTGATTGTAAGTTGAGGACTACCTCTTCCAACCCTATTGGCTGTGAAAGATGGGTATCCAAAGGCACAGACGATGGACAGAGTGAGGTGGGGTTTAGGAATGGTCCTTCTGTGGCTCAAAACCAAAGGTCAATTTGCAAGAGTTTCTCCTGGTAGGTTGTGGATCTCTGCCATGATCGTGAAACGCCCATTATGGCCACCATCTTGGAGATTTTGACAATGCTCTTAAGGCATCTTTGCCTCTCATCTGAAAAAAATAAAGAACGACATTGGACAAATATATATGAGCACAGAAATTTAGTTGAAACTAACAAGAATGATGTACTTATGACTAATGATTGTAACTATGATTTATGATCTATGACCTATCACTTTGTTGTTTGTATGTTCACTTATATATGGAGCTTATGCACTGGAGACAAACTCCTTGTGTTTCCAATCACAATTGACTAATAAAGAATTTCTATTCTATTCTATTCTATTCTATTCTATTCCTATTCTATTCTATTCTATTATTCTACTCTACTCTTCTCTACTCTAATCCTATTCTATTCTATTCTATTCTATTCTATTCTATTCTATTCTATACTTCTACTCTTCTCTTCTCTACTCTACTCTACTCTACTCTACTCTACTCTACTCTACTCTACTCTACTCCACTCCACTCCACTCCACTCCACTCCACTCCACTCCACACACCACACCACACCATTCCATTATTCCATTCCCTTCCATTCTATTTTTCCATTCCATTCTATTCCACCCCCACCACATCCCATCCCATCCCATCCTATTTTGCAGTATTACCATAAGATGTCCCTTGTGCAATGACATCATGTTGCATATGACATCCCCTACCCTTTTGACTCATCCCATGAACTGGGGGAGGCCAGAATGTCGTCATGCCTTCTACTATGCCCGCATGGACAGAGCAACAATCTTGATTTCGCTCCCCACCCATGAGATTTCTCTACTCTGATCCGAACAGGATGTCCTCCAAGTGATGTGGAATTTAGATCTGTGTGAGAAGACGCAGAGAGAGAGAGAGCAGTGTCTACTCATTCTTCTCCCTCTGTCTTGCAGGCGGACTCAGGAGCCCATGTCTGTCCAACCTCATCGGTTACATCCAAGCTTTGAATATGGCCATCAACTGCAGACTCCCCGCACCGTGGCACCCCAACCTAGATATTTAGCGGAAGGAACAGACTGGTAAGTCATTCCTTACTGCCAAGGATTCAGAAAAGGGATAAACAGCAATAGCTGTTAGACGTATATACCGCTTTAACATGCTTTCCAGCCCTTTCTAAGCAGTTTACAATGTCAGGCTATTGCCCCCAACAATCTGGGTCCTCACTTTATAGACCTCAGAAAGATGGGAGTCTGTGTCCCTTGAGCTGCTGAAAATCGGACTCCAGACAGTGGGCAGAGTTGGCCTCCACTATTGCATTCTAATCACTGGGTCATCATGGGAAGGAAGGAAGGAAGGAAGGAAGGAAGGAAGGAAGGAAGGAAGGAAGGAAGGAAGGAAGGAAGGAAGGAAGGGCAATAGTAATAGAACTTAGACTTATATACTGCTTCACGGTGCTTTATAGCCCTCTCTAAGCAGTTTACAGAGTCAGCCTTTTGCCCCCAACAATCTGGGTCCTCATTTTACCCACCTCGGAAGGATGGAAGGCTGAATCAACTTTGAGGCGGAAAATTCAGAAGTGGCTGATAGAGATAATCGAAGAGGAAATAGAATTCAAACCAGAACTATTTATTTTGGGAATCATAAACAATAAACATAACAAGGGGGTAATCTACTGAGTCATACAGTACATATTATTACGGCAGCAAGAATGGTCTTTGCCCAAAAGTGGAAAAACAGGGAAATTCCACAAGAAGAGGAAGTAATTAGGAAAATTCTGATTTGTGCTGAAATGGATAAATTGACGTGGGAATTGAAGAACAAAGACGAATCAGAATATTATAAGATCTGGGATAAATTCTATCGATGGTTGGAACAAAAAAGGAAAGACCCCAAATAGGTAATAACTAAGATTTATAGACTGGAGATTAGAATTACGTATGAAATCATAACAGTGAAAATGTATAGGACAAGAACAAAGCAACATGGATATATATAAGGATACAATATCCTTATATTTGTAAATACTGAATAGACCAATTGTAAATAAGCATGGTAGTTATAATATTTAACTTTATATTGTAGTATGTATGGCAAAGACATTGCCCAGACGGTTACACAGTGTCCAATGTTTTGATGTGTGTTTAATAAAAAAAACTTCGCTTAAAAAACCCATGAGCTGGTCAGGATCGAACTTCAGGCGGTGAGCTGTGAGTTAGCCCCATGGCTCTGTCTACCATGAGTTGGTTGCTTCTGGAAATCGTGATCAGTCCTTCTTTTAGGACAGGAAGATGTTCTAAAGCTACCTTTCAACCTTCCTCCAAGTCCTGGATATTTTCCTCCACATTTTCATTGAATTAGATGGACGTGACAATGCTTTTAACATAATGGCACATGTGTCATGATGTCATTGCATGAACCTTAATTATTAACACTTCAGCTATGACCTTATCAGATGTCATAATGGAAGAACTTTTTTATTTTTTATTTTGTTTCTACAATTATATCATCTTTGCAGCATATTTTACATCTTTTACATATCTGCTGTATTTCCTTTGTCTATACATATATATCGTATCTATCTATCTATCTATCTATCTATCTATCTATCTATCTATCTATCTATCTATCTATCTATCTATCTATCTAATCATCTATCTATCTATCTATCTATCTATCTATCTATCTATCTATCTATCTATATCATCTATCTATCTATCTATCTATCTATCTATCTATCTATCTATCTATCTATCTATCTATCTATCTATCTATCTATCTATCTATCTATCAATCAATCATCTATCTATCTATCTATCTATCTATCTATCTCTATCATCTATCTATCTATCTATCTATCTATCTATCTATCTATCTATCTATCTATCTATCATCTATCTATCTATCTATCTATCTATCTATCTATCTATCTATCTATCTATCTATACATACATATTTTGTTTTACATATCTTTTCTATTAATTCCGTACCTAATATCCTTTATATACATTTAATTCTCTTATATTTCTTATTTCATACAATTTTTATCTACAGTCTATCTCGCATTTCCCCCTCTTGTTCATTCTGTGGCTTTGCGTTTGTTTTGTAATTTCTTGATCTTTTTCTCTTTATTGCTTTCCTACTTTTTCCCTCTTGCCAATTATACCATAAGTCCCATACTGAGTAATATTTGGATTCCTCTTCGTCTTTTAGCTCTTTAGTGAGCCTGTCCATTTCGGCGCATTCCAATATTTTTTTTATCACATTATCTTCCATTGCTATGTGTTTATTTTTCCAATTCTGTGCCTATGAGATTCTTGCTGCCGTCATTACATGTAGAATTAAGTATTTAATTTTTTTTCATACTTCCCCTTAATTATTCCTAATAGAAATGGTTCTGGCTTTGGTTCTATTTGATGTGCAGTAATCTCTTCAAGCCAGTCCTTTATTTTTGTCCAATATATTTTTTGGAGATGTGCACATCCACCACATAGGATAGTACGTTCCGTGTTGTTGGTTGCGCTGATGGAAGAACTTTTAAGTTCTTCCACAATGACATCCGATGCAAATGTGGAACTTGTGTGCTTTGACCCAGCACTGCCACTCTGGCGGATTTCTTCGGCTTTGTTCCTGTTGATGAAAGAAATGTCCTTCTGGGTTCTGCTCCAAGTGGGGAAAAAGACACTGGAGACATGGAGGCTGCTTGGAAAGATGGTTTTAATGGTGGACAGGACCACACGGCTTCAGTCCTGAACAGAAAAGGTGATCACATGCTTCAATGTTGGTGGAGAAGAAGAGAAGGGAAGAGAAAGGGGCTTGCTAGGCTTTTTATAACCTGTTCTGCCCCACCTCTCTGTTTCCTGTTCCTGTGTAAGAAATGCATTCTGATTGGTTGTCAGACTCACATGGTCCCATGCAAGGGCAACCCTCTAGGCTGAGTTTTGAATCCTGGTTTGGTTGAGTTCTCAGATGCCATGTGGTCAGTTGAGTAAAGGCTTATATTATCATGCCTTCATTCCCATCCCCCTGGAGCTGAAGGGGAGAACTCTTTATTATGTAAAGTGGACTAGCTTGGCCTTCTTAATGGCCCATTGACAAAGTGGGGATGGGCCGGAAGCTGCAGGAATTTACTTACTTTTTAAAATGTGTTTCTCCCTTTTTCATATCCAGGAAAATATAATATTCTGCCTTATCAATATTTCCTAGGATATTTCATTTTTCTGGGAGAGGGCTAGGTGATAACTTCCTACACTGTCTTCTGGAAAGGTAGCATCGAAACACCCTCCAGTTAGTCCTCGACTTACAGCAGTTCATTTAGTGCAGTGTTTCTCAACTTTGACAACTTGAAGATGTCTGGACTTCAACTCCCACAATTGGGAGTTGAAGTCCAGACATCTTCAAGTTGTCAAGGTTGAGAAACATTGATTTGGTGACTGTTCAAAGTTACAAGGGCACTGAAAAAAGTAACTTAGGACTGGTTTCCATACTTACGACCATTTGCAGCCTCCCTTCTTAAAAAAACTCCAGTGAGGGAGCACCCACATCTTCTACTGATCAATTGTTCTCACTGTCAGAAATTGTTTTCCTTAGTTCTATCTAGGTTGCTTCTCTCCTTGGTCTTATCTAACTGAACTTCTCTGAAAACTAAAAACAATTAGACGTGGGCTTGAAAGCTATCCAATGCAGTGTTGGAAGACATGTCCTTCTGGGTTCAGTTCCAAGTGGGGAAAAAGACACTGGAAACACGGAGGCTGGTTGGAAAGATGGTTTTAATACAATACAATACAATACAATACAATAGTAGAGTTGGAAGGGACCTTGGAGGTCTTCTAGTCCAACCCCCTGCCTAGGCAGGAAACCCTATACCGTTTCAGACAAATAGCTATCCAACATCTTCTTAAAGACTTCCAGTGTTGGGGCATTCACAACTTCTGGAGGCAAGCTGTTCCACTGATTAATTGTTCTCACTGTCAGGAAATTTCTCCTCAGTTCTAAGTTGCTTCTCTCCTTGATTAGTTTCCACCCATTGCTTCTTGTTCTACCCTCAGGTGCTTTGGAGAATAGTTTGACTCCCTCTTCTTTGTGGCAACCTCTGAGATATTGGAATAATGCTATCATGTCTCCCCTAGTCCTTCTTTCTCTTAAGCTAAACATACCCAGTTCCTGCAACCGTTCTTCATATGTTTTAGTCTCCAGTCCCCTAATCATCTTTGTTGCTCTTCTCTGCACTCTTTCTAGAGTCTCCACATCTTTTTTACATCGTGGCGACCAGAACTGAATGCAGTATTCCAAGTGTGGCCTTACCAAGGCATTATAAAGTGGTATTAACACTTCACGTGATCTTGATTCTATCCCTCTGTTGATGCAGCCTAGAACTGTGTTGGCTTTTTTGGCAGCTGCTGCACACTGCTGGCTCATATTTAAATGGTTGTCCACTAGGACTCCAAGATCCCTTTCACAGTTACTACTACTGAGTAAGGTATCACCTATACTGTACCTGTGCATTCCGTTTTTGTTGCCTAAATGTAGAACCTTACTCTTTGAATGATTGAATGGTGGACAGGATCACATGGCTTGAACTCCTGAACAGAAAAGGGGGATCACATGCTTCCAGATGTTGGGTGAAGAAGAAAAAAGAGACCCTACCTTTGTTATGTAGAGTAGAGTAGCTCAGGCCTTTTAATGGCCCATTGACAAAGGTGGGGGACTATTAAGAGTGAGGGTTTCTCCATTTCTGATCCAGGGAAATATAATATTCTGCCTTTTCAATATTTCCCAGGATATTTCATTTTTTCTAGGAGAGGGGTGGGTTAACTTCCTACAGCTGGACAAGTCGTGTTGACCTCTAGTTGTCCCTCAATCCATCCTTCTCCTCTTTTTCGTGGTGGGAAAGTTACGCTGACTTTGTAGAAGACGTTGAATTTGGAAGCCGTTGAAGGACAGGCCATTTCATTCAAAGTGAGATGCTGATTCATAACTGCAACTTCCTGTTCTGGCCTCTTATCTGCTGTTCTCTGCCTTTTCTTTCTTTCTTTCTTTCTTTCTTTCTTTCTTTCTTTCTTTCTTTCTTTCTTTCTTTCTTTCTTTCTTTCTTTCTCAATTTCCGCAACCTTTCCTCCTTTATTATCCCAATTCCAAGTCCCTGACAGTAAAACAAATATATATATTCGAGCTAAATAGCTTGAAATGGATCCATACTAGTCTCCCTTTATTTATTTATCAGCAGAAATACAACACACACACACACACACACATATATTGTCAGCTGAATCTTGGATAGAGCATAGATGTTGATATGCTTTAGAAGCCAAAGCTTAGACGGAGCTGAGATTTTTGCTAAATAGAGACTGAAAGCGGCCAAAGAAAGCTCTCTCAAATACGTTGAAAAGAAACAGAAGAGAACTGGGATATCAGCTCTGCAGTGAAGTACGCAAAATACTAAGAGGTTACAAGGAGGATTCCACCACTCCAAAGGATGATTGAAAGATGCAATTAAGGGGAACTTAAGTACAGGCAGTCTTTGTCTTACAACAGCTCATTTAGTGACTGTTTGATGTTACAAGGGCAACTGGAAAAAAGTGATTTATGACCGTTTTTCACAGCACAGTTGCAGCATCACCACTGTTTGAAAATTTGGATGCTTGGCAACTGACTCATATGTATGACGATTGCAGTGTCCCGGGGTTATGTGATCCCCTTTTGCGTCCTTCTGACAAACAAATCCTGGAATATAGAAATAAAATGATTATGATGATATAGGAGGAAAATAGTATTATTTACCAAAGATGAACCCAGAATCCTTCATTTAGGAGAGGGAAATTAAATGCACAGGTGTAGAACAGAGGACCTCCTTGCTTGGAAGAAGTGACTGTAAAAAAAGAACTTGGAATTATACTTGATTGCAAACTGAAAATGAGCTGTGTGAGGTGGCTATAAAACAGGCAGAAATATAACTTCCAGACTACTGGAAGTAATTATTTTACTTTATTCTGCATTGACCATACAAATTTGGAGTACCATTCTGGATAACCCAGGTTAAAAAGTTTCTCCAAAGGGTGCAGTAAAGGGCTATGAGTGAGGGCTAGAAACGTCTATGGGGAAATGAAAGGAGATGTGTGGAAGAGGAATCAAAACTAATGGAATAGAACAGAAGAGAATAGAATACATGGAATGGAATGGAATGAAATGGAACGGAATGGAACAGAGTAGAATAGAATAGAATAGAATAGAATAGAATAGAATAGAATAGAATAGAATAGAATACATGGAATGGAACAGAGTAGAGTAGAGTAGAGTAGAGTAGAGTTGAGTAGAGTAGAGTAGAGTAGAGTAGAATAGAATAGAATAGAATACATAGAATGGAATGGAGTAGAGTAGAGTAGAGTAGAGTAGAGTAGAGTAGAATAGAATAGAATAGAATAGAATAGAATAGAATAGAATACATGGAATGGAATGGAGTAGAGTAGAGTAGAGTAGAGTAGAATACATGGAATGGAATAGAATAGAAAACATGGAATGGAATGGAATAGAATAGAAAACATGGAATGGAATGGAATAGAATAGAATACATGGAATGGAACAGAGTAGAGTAGAGTAGAGTAGAGTAGAGTAGAATAGAATAGAATAGAATAGAATACATGGAATTGAACAGAATAGAAAACATGGAATGGAATGGAATGGAATAGAATAGAATAGAAAACATGGACTGGAATGGAATGGAATAGAATAGAAAACATGGAATGGAATGGAATAGAATAGAAAACATGGAATGGAGGGGAGTGGAATAGAACTCATCCTCCTCCTTCTCTTCCTGTCTTCTCCCCCTCTTCCTCTTCTCCTCCTCCCCCCTCCCATCCCCTCCTCCCCCTCTTCTTCTCTTCCTCCTTCTCCTTCCTGCTCTTTAAACTGCTGGAAGGAAGCAACCTTCTTGGCTTTGTCATTGGCTAATTGGCTAAAAATAAGTGATTATTGGTGCCTGTTTCTGATAGTAGCCCTTGTCCTCCTCTGATGTTCTTCCTTGCTTGACGATACCCTTTCTCCATCTTTTAATATGATGTTCTTTATTCTCTCTCTGTCTGTCTCTCTCTCTCTCACACACACACACATCCATCCATCCATCCATCCATCCATCCATCCATCCATCCATCCATCTATCTATCTATCTATCTATCTATCTATCTATCAGCTATCTGTCTAAGTTAAAAATCGCACATATAGTATATATATATGCATGCATGCGTGCGTGCATGTAGGTAGCTATATGTGTGTGTGTGTACATGATTTTTTTATAGGCTAAGTAGCATCAACATGCATAGCACCTTAAAAGTCACATAGCATTTCACAGTTGGTTCCCTGCCCCCCAAAGGTGGACCCCGTCCCTTTTGATAAGGAAGACAGCAAGGCAAGGTTGAAGGAAAGAGGTTCATTTTCTGCCTTTTTGTTGACCTCAAGAGTTTGAATTTGTTTCATGCCGAATTCCCCATTTCCGCCTGGAAATGAAATGCCTTTCTGTAGCTTATTGTCAAATCTGCAAAGCCCTGGGGGCCTCCATTGCGAGGTTCTTGGATGATGGCCACCTCCGCCTTCTGGGGATCATGGCGAGCAACGCTGGCTCTGCCCTTTTCACCGTTTCCCTTCTCCTCCCCTGCCCCTCCTCTGAGACGTCCTGGGGTCAGTTGTACCTAATAGTCGCCCACCGAATCTGCCCTTGGGATGACTCACTCGGCTTCAGGGCTCTCGTTCCTTCCACCCAGAAAAACAGCAAGACATTTTTCACTCCCATGTTAGCAATGGGGTTGAACTGAACCTACCACCTTAGAAACCGGGGAATACGGTCTGTGAAAAGCCCGAGGAATGATCTTGAGTGGGTGGCTGCAAAAGCCTTGGAAAATGCGTTTGGCAATTCTAAGTGGGGGTGAGGCTGGTTTGGGTGGGGATTGCCCTCCATCTCGGCTGGCTGGGGTTGCCCCTTGCAGAGTTGGGGCCTAGTGCTTCCCCAGGAGTCGTTTAAAGATATAACAGCACTGAAAGAGAGACAGTAATAGAAGAGTGAGGGGGAAAAAAAACCACTGGCTTGAAACCAGAAGGCAGGCAGGCAGGCAGGAAAAGGGAGAGAGAGCGGGAAGGAAAGGGGGTGGGGAAAGGGAAGGAAAGAAAGAAAGGAGGGAGGAAGAAGGGAGAGAAGAAGGGATGGGAGGGAGGGAAGGAAGGAGGAGAAAGAAAGAAGGGAGGAGAAGGGAGAGAGGGAAGAAGGGAAGGGAGGGAAGGAGGAGAAGGAAGGAAGGAAAAGGGAGGGAGGGTAGGAAGGAAGAAAGGAAGAAAAGGTAAGGAAGGAAAGAAGGGAGGGAGGGAGGGAAAGAGGAGAAAGAAGGAAGAGAGGGAGGGAAGGAAAATAGGAAGGAAGGGAAAGAAAGGGAAGAAAGAATGAAGGGAGGTAGGGAAAAAGGGAAGAAGGGAAGGGAGGGAGGGTGGTAAGGAGGAGAAAGAAAGAAAGAAGGAAGGAATGAAAAGGGAGGAAGGAATGAAGGAAAAGGAAAGGAAGGAAAGAAGGAAGGGTGGGAGGGAAGGAGGAGAAAGAAGGAAGGAAGGAAGAAAAGGGAAGGAAAGAAGGAAGGGAGGGCAGGTTAGGAGGGAAGGAGGAGAAAGAAGGAAGGAAGGAAGGAAAAGGGAGGGAGGGAAGGAAGGAAGAAAAAGGGAAGTAAAGAAGGAAGGGGAAGGAGGGAAGAAGGAGAGGAAGGAAGGGAAGGAGGAGAAAGAAAGAAGAAAGGAAGGAAAAGGGAGGGTGGGTAGGAAGGAAGGAAGAAAGAAAGAAAAAGAAAAGGAAAGAAGGAAGGGAGGGAAGGAGGAAAAAGAAGGAAGGAAGGAAACGGGAAGGAAAGAAGGGATGGAAGAAGGGATGGGAGGGAGGGAGGGAGGAGGAAAGGAAGGAAGGAAAAGGGAAGGAAAGAAAGAATGAAGAAAGGAAAGAAAAGAAAGGGAAGGAGGAAGGAGGAGTCACTTTTGTTTGTTTGTTCCTTCTATGCTCTTTGAATACTCCCTCACACCTTCCCTTTCTCCTCTTCCACTCTTAATTCTTTCTATTCACCAAAGGTCCCTATAGAAGGAATCACTCCGAGACAGGTATATGGAAAGGGGGGGTCACTCTCAAAATTTGGCGACGGTGGGAGGGGGGGGAGATTTGCAGAACTGATTAAAAATCCCTCAACGCCCCCTCAAATCCAAACAGGCTGAAAATGCCATCCATCCATCCACCTGCTCTCATGGATTTTGGCTCTCTAGATCCTTCCCAACAGAAGCAAAATTGGGGCAGTTGGAAAAAGAATAAGAAAAAGGGAATATTTGTACAAGTGGAGACTTTACATTACAAATGTGCTTTTCCCACTGAAGAAAACATATCCTTTGTCATCTGTTTATTTATCCCTTTGCAATTAGCCTAAGGGGCCTGGGTTTTTTTGGTACGCATCTCTGTGTCAGCCTGCGTTGTACAAACAAACACACATACACACACACACACACACACACACACACAGATACACGGTGCACCCAAAGGCTTGTTAAACCGATCGAAATATTATCGTACTTAGAAATGTTGAAAGGTCATGCATCAAACAAGGAAGAAAGTAATTAGAAGAAAAGGACAACCGATTCGTACATTTAATGCAGTTTATATAATAAATTGTCTCCGAGGCCTGACTTTTGGTATACCTGCGTAGGAAATATTTTTTCGCTGCATCCTAATGAATAATTCAGCTGAAGGTGAATTTGTTCCACGCTCCCAGAGTTCATTTATCAGTCACTCAACAAAAACAACAACAGTTGAACAACAAAACAAACACTTTAGATGATCTGTTCTCAATAGGGTGTTTTTTTCTAATAACCTTCTTTTTTTGCCTACATGGAAGAGCCGTATAAAAGATCTGATAAAGGGGGGAGATCCCCCCCCAAAAAAGAAACCACAATATAGTAAGGGAGGGAGGAGAACAGGGAAAACCCTGGGGAAAGGTACCAGAATAATAAAAATGAATATTCTGCAGAAAAGATACCACAACCATAAAAACAGGAAAAAGAAAACGAAGAAGTTAGGAGAAAGGGGAGAAGATGAAAAATGATTAAAAGTGGAATTCGCGAGTGCCCAAGAGAAAATGAATAAAAGAGGAAGACGAGGAAAAAGAGTAGAATTAGTAGATTAAAGGGAATATTGGTATGCTTGTATTGTTGTGCAGCTAATTAAGAAATAAAGAAAAGATAGTATATTATTCATTGTAGAAAAAATTGAAAGAAATGCTCTCTTATGTCAAAACGCAACTAGAGGATATATATGGTTTATAATAGAACAGACCATTAGAGAAATATGAAATGAAAATTTGGCACAATTTTTGAAAGGGGCAATTGAAGATATTGTTTATGTACTAAGAAAAAAATAGAAAATAAGGGAAGAAAATAATTTGAAGATCCAGTCAACACTTTGTTTCTATAATGTGTGTGAAGTTGTATTAAAAAAAAAAAACTTTGGGGAAAAACAATAAAGATCTGACAAAGAAGGTAATTGGGGTGGACCGGTTGCTTTCGTAGTGTGAAGACAATAACTTGGTCCTTAACACCAATTAGACCAAGGAGCTTATAGTGGACTACAGAAGGAACAGATCAAACATCCAGCCCTTGCTTATCAATGGAGATCGAGTGGAGCAAATGGCCAGTTTTACGTTTCTGGGTGTTATCATAAAAGAGGACCTCACCTGGGGAGCTCACATTGCAGCCCTGGTCAAAAGGGCCCAGCAGAGATGATGCTACCCGAGACTTCTCAGGAAACAGCAACTGAATGAAAAACTGCTGGTGACCTTCTACCGCTGCACCATAGAGAGTATTTTAACTTACTCCACCTGTGTCTGGTTTGCCAACAGCACAGCGGTAGATAGGACAGCGCTCCAGAGGGTTAATGTCATTGCCCAGAGGATCATGG
The DNA here is from genome assembly GCF_964273705.1 of Natrix helvetica. NCBI lineage: Eukaryota > Metazoa > Chordata > Lepidosauria > Squamata > Natricidae > Natrix > Natrix helvetica. The sequence continues at coordinate 8,846,377 of NC_138552.1, forward strand.
ATTGCCCTCTTTGGAAGAGCTTTACAGCTCCTGCTGACTTAAGAAAGTTCAAAACATTCTTAAAGATCCATCTCATCCTGGGCACCCTTTTTTTTTAAACTATTACCATCCGGCAGCCGGTACAGGACAATTAAAAACAAGGACAAATAGGCTTTGATCCCAGAGCAGTAGCTATATTGGATTCTACTGTACAGTGCAATATTGATGCAGTATCAGGGGTTTTCAGTCCAATTGTGTAGAGTGGGAAAGAGGTGTGTTTTTGTTTTATTTGCATAGTTTTCTCATGTGCACCGAAGATGGCGTTTAATTTCGTTTTTTATGAGGTGCAATGACAATAAAGCCAACTCAAACTTCCACTGATTTTCATTTTTGTCCTTCTAGGGATCTGAGCGTCGATGCTGGTCTCAGTCACAACCAGTTCCAGGTCAGGCCAGTTCCTCAACATTATCAGCATTATTTAGCTCCACAAAGGATGCATCACTTCCCCCAGAATACATCCTCAACACAGATGGTAAGTCAAGAGGTACGTTCAGGGGTGGGCTTCAAACATTTTACCAAGTGGTTCCCTGCCCAGTTGCTAGGTGGACATGGCCATGATGGGTGTGGCCTAGTTGGCCTCCTGCACCATGGCAGAGGGGAGGTGTTTTCACCCTCCCCGGGCTCCGGAGGTTTTCCTCAAGCCTCCGGGAGGGCGAAAACAGCCTCCTCGTGCTCCGGAGGCCATCCAGAACTTCTGAGAGGCCCATTTTTCACCCTCCCTGAGCCTCCGTGTGGGCCTTGTACTCACCTGGCACCAAATGGGCAGCATGGGGACTCCTGGGAGGGGTGGGAGGGGCCAGCCAGGGGTGGGGTTTGCGGGTTCGCAAAACTGAGCAGATGCTTAGCTAGAGGATCACCCAAACTCGTGCTAACCTGCAGCAGCCCACCCCTGGGTATGTTAGCATAAGCAGTTTGACGTCAGGAACAATGTACACTGCACTAACATTTTCAAAATTCCATAGCTTGCAAGGGAAAAGATCCAAATTGTATTCCAGTGGATAGATTTCATTCTCGTGCCAAACTCTCTGAAAAATGATAACAATCCAAAAATCAGGGGTGAAATTCAGCAGGTTCTGACAAGTTTTGGAGAACCGGTAGCAGAAATTTTGAGTAGTTCGGAGAACCGGCAAATAGGCTGGCCCCGCCCCTGCTGTCTCCCAGCTGATCTTCTTTTGTTGCCCTGAACAGGAGAATGGAGTAAATACCACCTCTGGTTGGCCCCAGAGTGGGGTGGGAATGGAGATTTTGCAGTATCCTACCCCCGTCATGCCCCCCAAGCCACACCATGCCACCTCCAAGCCACACCACACCCATTAAGCCACACCCACAGAACCAGTAGTAAAAAAACAATGAATTTCACCACTGCCCAAAATATAATACTGGTCTAATTCAGGTACTGGTCTAATTCCTTATTCATTTTCAGTTCCAAATTTGACTCAAAATGGCTTAAAATGAATGCTTTTGGTCATTGCTGTATTTCTCAGAATTCCAGAAATGCAGAATTTGATAGTTCTCGGTGCTCCTCTGAACTATAAGGAGCATCTCACTGGAAACATTCCCTTAAGAGACGGCTAGCAGAAACTGGTGCACAAGAATCCAAACGACCACAAGAGGGCAGTAAAGAGAAGTAAATCGCCCCATCTAGTGGTTCTTGACAGGATTACAGCAGAGAAGACAGCGTTTCTCTCAAAATCTCAATGCAACGTTTTTCTTTTCCTTGTTTTTTTTTCCACCCCCTTTTTTCCACTCAGTATGATGGGATGAACTACATGAGGAAATGTAGACCTTCTGATATCTGATCCATGACCAGGACTTCAACTAGAGAGCAGGACCTGGGAGGTCCAGGGGTTATAGTGCAGGAAGCAGGGACGTGCGGTCAGGGGAGGCAGGGGAGGCAGAGGAGGCAGAGCCTCACCTCTCATCACGAAATAATAATATATAATAATAATACCCACAAGGGAGTTTCATATATATAAGAGGAAGAGGAGGGAGGAGGAGGAGCGCGTGCGGGGCGTTGCCAGCTGGGCAACCGGCAGACGCAGGAGGGTTCTCGGAAGCGTCAATAACCTTCCTGCCTCTGCTGTACTTTGCACGCTCCTTGCGACTGCAATAGACGTCCAGAAGTGGCAGGGGCTTGATGACGTTGCCGCACCTGCCATGCGAGGACGGATGGAAGTAGCCAGAGTGGCGCCGAGGCAGTCCGGCGGATGAGCGACCGAGGATCAGGCTGCCTGAACCTCCATCGCTCGCTCGCTCGCTCTTTCGTCCGCCCAGACCTCTCGGCGCCACTCTGGTTACCTCTGTCCGGCCGCGCCCAGCAGCGACGTTGGCGACGTCATCAAGACGAAGTGGCTTGGAGGCGAAGTGCTTTTCAGTGCTTTTCTGTGCGTCTGGCGTTTAGGTAGATAGCCGGATGTCCTAAATGCCAGACGCACAGAAAAGCACTGAAAAGCAGCTGCTGTTGGGGATCGCGGAGCGTGAGCCGGCGGAGCACGCTCAGGAAGGCGGGGAATGGGATCACGTGTGCTGGAGGCTGAGGCAGCCTTCCTGATGACGTCACCAGCCTCACCAGCCATAAACCTCACCGCACGTCACTGGCAGGAAGTAAAGGGGACCGGCATAATGGGGCAATAGGGTACAATCGAAGCTCTGATCCTGTTTTATAGGTGTCTTGTTGACTTTTTGGATTACATCCCCAGGTACCCTTGTAGGAGCCCTGGGAAATGGGCATCACAGTCTTCCTGAAAGGGAACATTGGATGTCTCCTCAGTGTATCAGGGAGAAAGATCAGTTAGAAGAATTATTTGTCCTTGGACGTAGCGTGTGAATCCAGAGTTGGTTTTGCCAATTCAGTTTTATTGTTTGGTCTGAATGATTGACTAGGATTCCTTCCTTCCTTCCTTCCTTGCTCCCTCCCTCCCTTCCATCAGTTCCTCTCTCTCTCCTTTATCCTCCCTCCTTTCTTCCCTCCTTCCTTCCTTCCTTACTCTATCCCTCCCTCCCTTCCATCAGTTCCTCTCTCTCTCCCTTATCCTCCCTCCCTTCTTCCATCCTTCCTTCCTTCTTCTTCCTTCCTTTTTCCATCCCTTGCTCCCTTCCCTCCCTCCTTCTATCCTCCTTCCTCTCTCTCACACATTCTTCTTCTTCCTTCCTCGGTTCCTCACTCCCTTCCTCCCTTCCCTCTCTTTTATCCTCCTCCCTCCCTTCCTTCCTCCCTCTCTCCCTTCCATCCTTCTTCCTTCCCTCCCTCCCATCCTTCTTCTTCCTTCCTTTCTCTGTCCCTCGCTCCCTCGCTCCCATCCCTTCCTCCCTCTCTTTTATCCTCCTTCTTTCCTCCCACCCTCCCAGTCTTCTTTCCTCCTTGCTCCATCCCGTCCATCCCTTCCTCTCTCTTTCCCCTATCTTCCTTCCTTCCTTCTTTCCTTCCTTGCTTTTCATGAAGGGAGGGATATTTTTCAACTTTCTGATCTAGACCAGACGTATCACATTTTCCAGACTCTAAAAAAACTTTAAACAAAGAAACTTTTTTTAAAGAGTAAAGTTTTTATTATAAAGTTTCACCGCAGATTTTGAGCTTTTCCTGCCTCAGAATCAGGAATGAGAAGAAAGGGGACTCATTTTCATCATCGTGATTAGAAATGGTTTCAGAGTCATCCAATTGGGTGATGCTTGGAGTTTGGGCAGCTCCTGTTTAGTGAGCGACCCTTTCCAGAGGCTATTTGATGTTCCCTGCGTTGCTTCTCTCCTTCGCTTCGCAGGTTGTCCACGAAATCAGAAATTACCCCCAGTTTCAGCTGCTTGCCCTTCAGGGACTGAATCCAAATCGGCACACATCTGCCGTGCGAGAAAGTCATGAGGTGAGTTCCAGAAAGCATTTTCGCATCTATTGGGTGATTGCCCATTAATTACATGTTTCAATGCAGGGACCAGAAGTGGTATTCAGCCGGTTCGGACTGGTTCGCTCAAACCGGTAGCGGAAATTCCACCCGCCCCAGCTGTATGCCGTCCTATTTAGGCACGTTTTTGAGGCCGGGATCATGCGCGGAAGGCGCTCACGCAAGCAAAGCATATGCGGGAAGGGTGGCCAGATGTGTGGAAGGGCCCATGCAGGAGGGCGAACCGGTGGTAACAAAATGTAAAATCCACCTCTGGCAGGGACGTTCAAACTTGACCACTTTAATACTTGTGGACTTCAACTCCCAGAATTCCCCAGCCAGAGTTTTGGGAGTTAAAGTCCACAAGTATTAAAGTTGTCAAGGTTGAACACCCCTCATCTAGACTGTTGCACCATCTCAACATGGCTTCTCCCCAAAGGGTTTGACTACAGCTCCCAGATTTTCAAGCTGTTGGTTTGCTTGTTGGCTTCCTGAAGACCCAGGCTGGAGAAGGAGACCAAATTAACATTTCTTTGGGAAGAGTCAAGAAGTCTGCATGAGATTATGAGATTTGTTTGAAAACTTATTAGCTAAATGTTGGAAGTGGAGTCAGATACCAGGTTCATATTACCATATGTAGTGGACATGTCCAAAGGCAAGAAATATATATACTGTCCTAAAATACATACTTTGCTCGAAAAAATGATAAAACAACCCATAGATTTGAAACCAGAAATATTTCTGCTGGGGATACTACCAGAACAGTATAATAAAGGCAATACATATTTAATTTTACATGTAGTAACAGCAGCAAGAAGAGTATTTGCACAACAGTGGAAAAAATGATGAGGTCCCGACAGATGAAAGTGTAATTAAAAAAAAATATTAGAATGCACCAAAATGGATAGATTGACACTTAAGATAAAAGAAAAGGAAGAAACAGAATATTTTTTAACATGGGATATATTTTACCAATGGCCATCTAACAAAAACAGAGGGTAGAATTTAAAAAGAATTCAAAGATATAATAAAAATTTGTATTGAAAATATTGCAAGGTGAACAAACTAATTGTTTTATTATTTTATGATTAATATTGATATGTTTATTAAGATTAGTATGATGATGGTTATTGTTGCACCTTTACTTAAAATTAAGTATGCCAGACAACACGCTGTTCAGATTTTTTAATGTTTTTAATGAAAAAATGTACCAATCACTATATGTATAAAAGTGACTCATTCATTACGAAATCTCCAGAACTGTAAAGCCTACAAACTTGAAAATTGGCACGTATGTTCCTTATGTTCCTCTTGGCTTCTAGGTGCCCCCAAAGAAAGGATTTTTCGAAATGACCATCAGATCATTAGTATTTCTTATACAGTAATTAACAAGCTCTGATGCTAAGGGGTTCTACTCCCCCTCCCCACCTGAAAAGAACTCTGTTCCAACTGCCAGTTGCCTTATATTAACATGCTGTGATGCTAAGGAGTTAGGCATTCTACTCTCCCTCCCCACTTGAAAAGAACTCTGTTCTAACTGCCAGTTGCATCACATTCCATTACCTCAGTTCAAACTGGTGGAGGTTCCACTCCTTTACTCAGGAGCAGCCTGGGGCTCCTTACAGTACTAAATATTGGTACCTCACCGAAACGTCTACGACTTCCACCTATGGAACTGCTTCTGGACTCAAGGTGGCGGGAGCAATATTCCCTTATATGTTTTACTCTCCGACTACCACTGAGCCAATGGATTGTGAGCCGAATTTCTTCTGCATAGCCCGATCACATACTTTTGTCGCGAAGCATGGGCATCCAGCTACTAGTAAAACATATATTTTAATTTTAAAAAAAAAGAAATGATGAGATTTCAGATGAAGGGCATATTCTTTCCCCTTAATGGGCTTTGGCTGAAAAATATTTTTGGGGGTGGGGGTGGGGTGTCAGATGGAAAAGTCACAGAAATAGCTGGCTAAGCAAGTTTATTGTAGACAGAAGCTCTTTGACGCTATTTCATTTCTGTCGTTTTTGATCCAGGAGTTGTTGCAGCTAGAAGACAGGTTGGGAAGTGTGAGTAGAGGAGCTGTGCAAAACACCATCGAACGGTGTACTTTCCCACACAAATACAAGAAGGTAAGCATTGGAAGAGAGGCTGATGGGACATCCAAACAGAGATTGGCCAGCAACCTTATCAATGTAACTTTAAAACTCACCGTGTTCTGTTTGTCACTTGATTTGGTCCAAAGCCATCAACTTTCCGTTGTTCTTCAAATTTAAATCGTGTTTGCTTTCATTGTCCTCTTAATGCTTCCCTTCATGTTCCCCTTCCTTCACACCTTTGCATGCAGGCATAATTCCAAGGGAGTTAGAGGGGCTCTGCTACAAAGACTTTACTATTAACTTTATTATGAACCTTAAATAGCCATAGTACTTAGACTTACCGTATTTTTCGGACTATAAGATGCAATGGAGTATAAGAGGCACCAAGATTTTGAAGGGGTAATTTTTTTTAAAAAAAAGTTTTTGCACTCTGCAGGCCTCCTCTGCACAGCTCATTTTTTTTGGTGAAAAACAGGGCATGCAGAGAGTTTAAGAGACCTGCAAAATGATCCTGGGGGCTGGGAGGGGGGCAAAAATGAGCAAAAACTGGCCAGTTTTTTTTGTGAAAACAGGCCCATTTTTTGCAAAAAAACAGGACATGCATAGGCTTTGGGACGCTTGTAGAGTGCTCCGGGGGGGGGGGGGAACCGGCCCATTTCCCCCCCAAAACAGAAGCAAAATATTGACACTTTGGGCCCCATTTGGACATTATTACTTAGGGGTGTACTCACTTTTGTTGTCAGTAATTTAGACATTAATGGCTGTGTGTTGCGTTATTTTGCGGGGACAGCACATTTACACTGTTATACAAACTGTACACTCACTACTTTACATTGTAGCCAAGTGTCATTTCTTCAGTGTTGTCCCATGAAAAGATATACCGTATTTTACGGAGTATAAGGCACACCTTTCCCCTCCCTAAAAGAGGGTGAAAATTTGGGTGCGTCTTATACACTGAATGTAGCCCCGCCCGCCCACCATCCCCCACCCTTTGGCCTCTGCCTCCCAGCAATTTACCTCCTTGCAGCAAACGGGGAAAATGGGGCTTGTGGAGGCTGCAATAGGCTATAGCAATCCCTGCAGCCTGAAACAGCTGATGATCGGGAGGCCCGCTTAAACTGAAAGTGAAATTTGCTGTTCGCTCAACGGGGCAAATTGCTGGCAGGCAGCAGCAGATTTTTTTTTCTTGTGCTAATCAGGTGTTTGCTGCAAGAAGGTAAGTCAATAATTATAAATGCCTATGGAATGTTCAAATTATTACATTTTTTTAAAAGACTGCTTTATTATTGTTCTAGACAGCTTAAGAAAATGAAGAAGCTTTTTTAAAAATAAATGCTTGATCTGAAGAGGCCCAGTGCTATTGTATCTTCTTTTAAATAGCAGAGAATAACTATACTTCCAGAAAGCAAATCAATTTTAACAGCATCTGTACAAGTATAGTCTGAAATGTAACACTACAAACAGTGTATATTGTCTGTACTGTTTGCTGTTTGTTGCAAGGAGGCAAATTGCTGGGAGGCAGAAGCAGATTTTTCCCCCTTGTTTTCCTCCCCAAAAGCTAGGGGCGTCTTATACTTTCAGAGCGTCTTATACTCCAAAAAATACGGTACTTAAATATTTACAAAATGTGAGGGGTGTACTCACTTCTGTGATATATAGTATCTGTACCTGTGCAATGTTCATTTTTCTTTTACAAGGAACAAATGTGGAACATAGATTACTTCTTATATATCCATTATTCATAAAGCTCTGCTAAATGGTTAGAAAATGAGCTTCAGCGAAACCCAATTCCCCCACCTCAGCCCCCTTCACCTTTTCCATTAGGATTATTTGCAAACATTGCTGAATCCAGACGATATTGAAAGATTAATTGCTGACTTCCAAACGCTGGTTGGAAGTTGTTTAGGAAAGAGTAGCAAAAACGTAATCTATTTTTGAATGCCACGGTTTTTCATTTGCTCCTTCAAAATCAGATAACAAGTGTAATCTAAGGTCCAGTAGTGTAATATCTCGCTTAATTATTTACTCTACTTCAATTAAAATGTCTTTTTTCTAAAACTTTTGCATTTTCGCACAAAAACACCTTGTAAGTAAATACGTTGCAAATGGGCTACCTCCTTGCCAATACATTCAGTCTGTTATTAATACGCTGTGCTCCTACATATCTCCACTCTTTCCCTTATTTTAATTGATATTGATTTAAGCATCATTTCTGTCCGTGCAGAAGTACCAAAATTATGATGTAAAGTTTTAGGAAACAAAGTTAAATTTGTTTTCCAAGCCACTTTAGAATAGAACAGCAGAGTTGGAAGGGACCTTGGAGGTCTTCTAGTCCAACCCCCTGCTTAGGCAGGAAACCCTACACCACTTCAGACAAATGGTTATCCAACATCTTTTTAAAAGCGTCCAGTGTTGGGGCATTCACAACTTCTGGAGGCAAGTTGTTCCACTGATTAATTTTTTCTAACTGTCAGGAAATTTCTCCTTGATTCTAAGTTTCTTCTCTTCTTGATTAGTAATACAGTAACACAATAGCAGAGTTAGAAGGGACCTTGGAGGTCTTCTAGTCCAACTCCCTGCCTAGGCAGGAAACCCTATACCACTTCAGACAGATGGTTATTCAACATCTTCTTAAAGACTTCCAGTGTTGGGGCATTCACAACTTCTGGAGGCAAGCCGTTCCACCGATTAATTGTTCTAACTGTCAGGAAATTTCTCCTCAGTTCTGTTTGGGATGCCAGGTAATACAGGGGCCGTGTGGAGGCTCGGGGAGAGCGAAAAGCGGGCCTCCCGGGAGTTCCAGAAGTCCAGAAATGGTCCCGTTTGTGGCCTCTTGGGGGGGGGGCTCTGGAGCCTGTGGGAGGCCATTTTCACCCTCCTGGAGGCTCGAGGAAGTCTCGGAAGGACAAAAACAACCCCCCCACCATGGTGCATGAGGCCGGCTAGGCCACGCCCAGGGGATTGCAGGAGGCCGAGTATTGCCTGTCACACCCCATGGCCCCACCCATCGTGGCCACGCCCACCCAGCAACACGGCAGAGAACCCGTTGCTAAAATCTTTGAAGCCCACCCCTGACCTCTCCACCTTGCTACCTTTCATCTGAGTAGCATTTGTTGTGACACTGTCTTTTTGTGCGTGTGTGTCTTTGCCGACAGCGATGGCCACAGGAAGACAAAACAGAAAAGGAAGAAGGGGAAGAGTCAGATACTGACGAGAAGTGCACAATCTGTCTCTCAATGCTTGAAGACGGCGAGGATGTGAGGTATCATTTATTCTTACAGGAACGCTGGACCTGACGAGTCTTTTATTTTGTTGTCCTCCAACTGAGAGCGAGTCCTTAATTCTTGCTTTACAGGGTCATAGTTTTTCTTAGTCGCCCTTCATTCACTCCCTCAGGCTGATATTTGCGACTGGAGCAGAGGTGGTATTCAGCAGGTGCTGACCAGTTCTGGAGAACCGGTAGCGAAAATTTTGAGTGGTTCGGAGAACTGGTAAATACCACCTCTGGCTGGCCCCGCCCCCATCTATTCACTGCCTCTCGAGTCCCAGCTGATTGGGAAGGGAAGGGGGATTTTACAGTATCCTTCCTCTGCCACACCCACCAAGTCATGCCACGCCCACAGAACCAGTAGAACCGGTAAATACCACCTCTGGATGGCCACGCCCCCATCTATTCTCTGCCTCCCAAGTCCCAGCTGATTGGGTGGAAATGGGGATTTTGCAGTAACCTTTCCCTGCAAAATATCACCTCTGGCTGGCCACGCCCCCATCTATTCACTGCCTCCCGAGTCCCAGCTGATTGGGTGGAAATGGGGATTTTGCAGTAACCTTTCCCTGCAAAATATCACCTCTGGCTGGCCACGCCCCCATCTATTCACTGCCTCCCGAGTCCCAGCTGATTGGGTGGAAATGGGGATTTTGCAGTAACCTTTCCCTGCAAAATATCACCTCTGGCTGGCCACGCCCCCATCTATTCACTGCCTCCCGAGTCCCAGCTGATTGGGTGGAAATGGGGATTTTGCAGTAACCTTTCCCTGCAAAATATCACCTCTGGCTGGCCACGCCCCCATCTATTCACTGCCTCCCGAGTCCCAGCTGATTGGGCGGGGGATGGGGATTTTACAGTATCCTTCCCCTGCCATGCCCACCAATCCACGCCCACAGAACCAGTAGTAAAATAATTTGAATCCCACCACTGAACTGGAGCTGTTGACAAAGTTGTATACAGCTTGACACAGAGGGTCTATGGCAAGTTGCCATGGCCAACTCACTGCAGGCCAACCTGCCCAGGCCAACTCACCGCAGAACACTAATTATATGAATATTGAAGACATAGTTGAACAGAATCATTAAAGGACACCATTTTTTTTAAAAAAAAAATTAAATAATTAATTTGAATTGTTGAATTGTCCCGTAGAGAATTGTCCAGCGATGAGTTGTCCCATTCTGGACAAAGAAGTCTAAAAGTTTTCTCCTATTCTGAACATAAAAATTAAAATACAGAATTTAAATTTCTGTCCTGAACATAAACATGCAGGCTTCATAAATTGGTGGTGGTGGTGGTGGTGGTGGTGGTGGAGGAGGAGGAGGAGGAGGAGGAGGAGGAGGAGGAGGAGGAGGAGGAGGAGGAGGACGAGGAGGAGGAGGAGGAGGAGGACAAGGAGGAGGAGGAGGAGGACTGTGCCAGCCAGTCTTGCAGTCCCATGAAATAGTGCCAAGTTTTGATAAAAACTTTGGGCTGTTGTTATTAGTGGGGATCTTGGGCATAGAACCTAGCTCTGGTTACTATGGAGATGTGGTCATTATTGTCCTGGCAGCCTGCAAGAGATTTGGGTATCCCCTTGCTAAGTAGGTATGTTTTTTATGCTATGGTTTGTAGCTAGAAATAAAGCTTAAAATCCTTTTATTTACTAGAGTATTTATTGTCTTTGGTTCGAAACGAATCAACTACATGGACACCTGATCAATGCCTTGATCCATGGCAAACAATAATATCTCAGTCTGTTACACAGTAGATCTTATTTTGGAGGGGGGGACTTTGGTGCCTTCTAAGATTGGTTTGCTTCATTACCCAACTGGGTCAAATCAGAAGGAAGGAAGGAAGGAAGGAAGGAAGGAAGGAAGGAAGGAAGGAAGGAAGGAAGGAAGGAAGGAAGGAAGGAAGGAAGGAAGGAAGGAAGGGGGAAAAGGGAGAGAGGAGGGAGAGAGGTGTTGTGGCCCATCGGCTGCCACCCCCTCCAGCAGCTGAATCAGAGGAGGAGGAGGCATGGGATTTAGGGACAGCATCAATGCAACCCGAGAGCTCTGAGGGGGAAGAGGGAATGGAGCTGTCAGAGAGAGAGAGACAGAGGCAGAGCCTGGGTCATCTGATAGCCCTCAGAAGGAGAGTCAACAGCCCCCAAGTCTGGAGGTGGTTGATAAGGAAGAGGAGGAACAACTGGGTCCAGTGTCTGATGCATGGATATGCAGAAGGTAGAGGAGAGGAGAGCAGCGGAAATCTATGGGCCGATTCTTGGGAGGGAAGAGCCACTGCTGCTAGCAAAGTCCCATCCTAGTTCTGGGGATAAAAGAGAGGGGGCAGAGATGAATAGATGGGGCAGACAAGTATTCATCTTCTGGTCAGATGGTCTTCTTAGCCTGCTGTGTGAGAGAAACTTTTTGCTGGGGATGCTGGCCCTTGTAATTAAAGGAATCTTTGAGTTCACTCCAGAGGGTTGGTTGTGTTTGGGGAGCTGGTCAGAACAGGGGGGAGGGAGGGAAGGAGGAAGGAAGGAAGGACTGAAAGATGCTGAACTCAGGAAGGAAGGAAAGAAATGAATGAAAGAAAGAAAGAATGAGAATTAAAAAGAGAGAAAGAGAAAGAAAGAAAGAAAGAAAGAAGGAAGGAAAGAAGAAAGGAAAGGAAAGGAAAGGAAAGAAAGGGAAAAAATGAAAGAGAGAAAGAGAAGGAAGGAAGGACTGAAAGATGTTGAACTCAGGGAGGAAAGAAATGAAAAAGAAAGAAAGAGAAAGAAGGAAGGAAAGATGCTGAACTCAGGGAGGAAAGAAATGAATAAGAGAAAGAAAGAGAAAGAATGAAGGAAGGAAAGACACTGAACTCAGGAAGGAAGAAAAGAAACAAGGAATGAAAGAGAAAGAGAAAGAAGGAAGGAAAGAAATGGAAGAGAGAAAGAGAAGGAAGGAAGGAAGGGAGGGAGGGAGGGAAAGAAGACGTTACTTAATTTGGGTGACAAAGCATCTGCAAGAAAACAACCAAGTTCAGACAGCACCCAAGACCCCTCTTTTCAACCCTGGGCTGCAAACGATCTCCTTTCTAGATCTTATTTTAATGTTCGACTGTTGCATCTGATGAAGACCAAATCTGGCTTCCCTGCCCGAATAAGGAGGGATTTTTCTTCTTCTGTCTTCCAGGCGATTGCCGTGTATGCATCTCTTCCACCAAGTGTGTGTCGACCAGTGGCTGGCAACCAGTAAGAAATGCCCCATCTGCCGAGTGGACATTGAAACACAGCTCGGATCGGACAGCTGAAATGAACCGCCATGCGGGGTGGGGGCATGTGAAGCTGCCCCCCACTCTCTTTTCCTGGTCCTTACGGGGCCATCGGGCCCTTTGACGCAAAATGTTTTGCCTTCTGAGCCATTTGAGTCTTTTTTGGGGGGGGGGGAAGAAAGTCTGCAAAGCACATTCACAGATTATTTAATTCAATCAATCAATCAATCAATCAATTAAAAAAGGAGGACACGAGGAGGAGGAGGAGGAAGAAGAAGAAGAAGGGTGACGACGGCGAAGATGATTTGAGGGTTAAAATATCTAAACGTGGGAAGGGATCCGAGCTGCATGCGTGGGCTTGACGTGCAAAGGGAAGGCAGCTCAAACGCCCGGCGGGAAGAGCTAGTGGTGAAAAATGAAGGTACTTAGCGGCTCAACGTTGGCCTTCCAATCCTACTTCTCAAAAGGGTTGTATATATATATACCTCTTGAATAAGTAGACATGCATTAGGGGTTCCTTAGCTATTTCTTACGGAGGCTGACAGAGCATGTGCGCTTCAGAGATATCGTATTTTGATGCCCCATTAGCTTGTGATGGAAATGTCGCTGTTATATAATCTGCACCAAACACTGCACCGGGGGTCGGGGTGGGTGTATTTTTGGGTTTTGGCTTTTGGTTTTTTCCCAGTTTCGTTTCACTTTCTTCTTCTTCTTCTTTTTTGACGTGGTCCTTGAGTTCTTGGTTTTGGCTGAAACGTGGTGAGAAGAAAAATATATATTTCACGAATGAAGGCAAATATTATACGTGTCCCGGGATAATGTTGCAGGATCCAATCCGGATCGGTCACCGGGACGAGAGTTCTACTCTTCCGAGCGTTTGGACTCGTGCAGAAACCCATCCTCATGGACCTTTTTTCTCTATTGGAATATGTGCTTTGGGGCGTTATGTGAGGCATATTTATGTGGTGGCTTCCTATTGGTTGATTTGGGGTGTTGATGGCTGGCGATTGGCTGTTATGTTCCTGTGTTGCCAAGCTCCTAAGTATTTGATAAGCCGGTGGTAAATCAGCATTCCTGTTGACTGGCAAAAAGCCCGTTTCCCAGGCTTCAATTATTTCTCTAGCTATTTTTGTCCCTGCTCAACCAACAATCAGAGTAGCTGTGAAATTGAATGCATTGAAAGTTTTGAGTTTCACTGAGTTTCACTGCAATGTGAGGCTACCAATGAGTTCGGGTTTCCTCGTCTAAGCACTGTTCTCACAATTTGGTGGGTTAGCTTTCTCTCCGTCTGTCCTACATAGTCACAGAAGCAATCTAAGCTGGGAAACTATTCCCAGAGAAGCCTGGGAATGGGCCCTTTGTCAGTCAACAGGAGTGTTGATTTAACGCCACCTTAGGAGCCATGTAGGGACGTGGTGGCTAAGACGCAGAGCTTGTTGATCAGAAAGGTCAGCAGTTCGGCGATTCGAATCCCTAGCACCGTGTAACAGAGTGAGCGCCCGTTACTTGTCCCAGCTTCTGCCAACCTAGCAGTTCGAAAGCATGTAAAAATGCAAGTAGAAAAAATAGGAGCCACCTTTGGTGGGAAGGTCACAGCGTTCCGTGCGCCTTCGGTGTTTAGTCATGCTGGCCACATGACCACGGAGACAGCGCTGGCTCTTCAGCTTTGAAACGGAGATGAGCACCCCACTAGAGTCGGGAACAACTAGCACATGTGTGAGGGGAAACTTTATCTTTACCTAGGGCAGGGGTGTCCAAACTTGGCAACTTTAAGACTTGTGGACTTCAACTCCCAGAAGTCTTAAAGCTGCCAAGTTTGGACACCCCTGACCTAGGGGAACCTAGGAGCCAAGGGCTTGGCAGCACAAGGAAACAACAGCCAACAGCCATCAACACACGAATCAACCAATTGAAGGCACCCCATAACTACAACTCATAGGATAGCCCCAACCACATATTCCAGCAGAGAGAAATTCCCTGACGATGAGCTCCAGCGTAACTCTGAAAACTCAGACGATTAGACCTCTGGTTCCTGGTGACCAACCTGGATTAAATCTTGCAAAAGATATTACCTTCTAAGGAAAGGGAGGGGGTTTGTATTCTCTCTTTCCGTGGGTGAGAAGAGAAAATGTTGTATTGTTTTCATTCAGAAATTGTCCCAATCTTCCCTCAGCAGCGTTTACTCATGTGGGATCAAGTTTTGTGACGAGAGGGGGAGTTTGACGCAAAGGGAGAAATAGAGAATTGGAAGGAAATTAGAGGAGAGACGGGGAGATTAAGAATGGGAGATTTACTTCCTTGTAGATATGCTTGCGCTGGATGCTTTATTTAGAGCACGTTAGGACAACGCTTCCTTCCATTTTGATTTCTCAGTTCTCAGAGAGGAGAGTGCCAAGTGATTATTTCAATCAATCTCTTTCTTAAATATTCTTCTTCCTCATAATGTGTTGTTTTGTAACTTCCGGCCAGGTCCACAGAGCACCGACCGAAGAAGTCCATGAGCTACGGACTGGGTCACCCATCACTCTAAGTCTGGGATATCCAACCTTGGCAACTTTAAAACCGATGGACTTCAACTCCCAGAATTCCCCAGCTGGGGAATTCTGGGAGTTGAAGTCCTCAAATCTTAAAATCGCCAAGATTGGGCAACCCTTCTTCTAAGCCAGTGATGGTTAACCTTTTTAGTGTCGAGTGCCCGAAGTATGCGTGTGTGCCCCAATCCCCAAAATGCGATGTGGGTGCCCCCGCCAGGCTTGGCTTCCAGGTTGATGCAGGAGGCATTTCAGGCCCCAAATGGGTCTTCCGTGCTTTCCCCGATCTGAGGAGATCAGTGAAGGCCGCCCCCTCACATGCTTGGTAGAGACCCAAAGACTAGCTGGCCAGCGGGAGGCACAAGCGCACACGTGGTAGAGCTGAGCTGGGGCGACGGCTGGCATGCCCGCAGAGAGGGCTCTGCGTGCCACCAGTTCACCATCACGGCTCTAAGCCAACTTTCCTCAACTAAGCACTGGAAATTTGGGGATCACCAATCCCAGTTTAATGACTGTTGGATGACGCCACTGTAAGCCATAATGGGGGAGGGGGAGTTGTGTAGTGTTACTACGAACCAAGCCACTATGGTTGGTCAACCGAGGTTTATGGCTTAGCGTGAGATGTGAACCTGGCCGATTGTAGCTTAGTCAGTGGAGTGTGGTGAATCAAATCGTGGCTTAGCATGTGATATCAACGCAGACGTCATTAATGCGATAATGTATCCGTTGGCCATCTCTTAATAACCAGATAACAGCCAAAAAGGGCTTTTTGTTTTGTATATTCATGACAAGAAGAAGAAGGATATTTAAACTACTGGATGAGCTGTGTAGACTTTTAACACGTTTTTGAGGCTTTAGTAAGAGTTTCTTCGACTGAACGAAAACTGGCTGGACGATAAGTCTGACTATACGCCATCAAATTGTAGATGACTCTTAGTGATCACATAGGTGGACTCTTCCAGAATGATTTGTCCCTGAGGTGGCTTTTTAGAACTTCTAGCCGTGAACACACTTGAATTGAGTCTTTCTGATAGATCAGGGGTGTCAAACTCAAATGTGCTGCTTTTGCTGGCAGAGGGGTGCAAGCAGCCGTTGCAGCCATAAACTGAGTTGATGGGGGCTGCGCATGGTCCTCCCGAGCTCTGTTTTTCTGGCAGAGAATTGCAGGAGGCCATCACAGCCGAAAACGGAACTCGGGAGCCCATTTTCGCTAGCGGAGTGCTCAGTCCAAAATAGGCGCCCCCGGCATGAGTGACATTGAGCTAGCCAAACCCCTTGGCCACACCCACCCACCCGCCTCCCTGAGGTCAAACACAACCCTGATGCAGCCGTCAATGATATCGAGTTTGACACCCCTGTGATAGACCGCGGGCAATGAATAAGCACAACCCCAGTTTCCCACCACTTCGAGACGCTGAAGTTTAACGCCATGTCTGTCCTGCTTTTCTCCCTATCGTAAATTCCTCGACTTGCCCAAAGTGAGTCTGGAAAAAGTTTCTTGAATTTCCTGATCTTCCAGGGACGTTCTCCTTTCTTGCGATCTCTTTCTCTTCTCTACCGGATACAGGCAGTCCTCGACTTAACGACCACCACTGAGACCAAAGTTTCTTGATTCTAAGTGAGACATTATTTTAAATGAATTTAGCCCCCATTTAACAAACTTCCTTCCCGCAGTTGTTAAATGAATCACTGCCATAGTTCCATTAGTCACATGGTGGCTAAGTGTCTCTGGCTACCCCATTGACTTTGCAGGCCAGAAGGTCGCAAAAGGGGACCCCAGGACACCGCAACCGTCATCAATACATGCCAGTTGCCAAGCGTTTGAATTTTGATCACATGACGAGATGCAGTAACGGTTGTAAATGTGAAGTCACTTTTCTCAGTGCCGTTCTAACTTTGAACGGTCACTAAGTGAACTGTTGTAAGTTGAGGACTACCTGTATCTATACCAGGAATCTGGTGATTTTGTTTTTTTTAAATAAATGTTTGGAAAAAGCATTCAGAGGATGAGTGGCCAAAGATCAAGAGGACTCCCACTGTGTTGATTTCTAAGCTGTAACGTAGCCATGTGAGGGAAAACAGAAGGCACCGTATTTTTCGGAGTATAAGACGCACCGGAGTATAAGACGCACCAAGATTTTGAAGAGGCAAATTTTTTAAAAAGTATTTTTTGCACTCTGCAGATTTCCCCAAAATGGCTCGTTTTTTGTGAAAACGGGCCCATTTTTTTAAAAAATTGCATGCATAGCCTTTAGGAGGCTTGTAGAGTGCTCCTGGGAGCTGAGGGGAGGGGCAAAAATGAGCACAAAACAGCCCATTTTTCGCTTATTTCTGCCCTCCCCAGCCCCCAGGTACACTCTGAGAGCCTCCTAAAGGCTATGCACGGCCATTTTGGTGAAGGGGGCGGGGTTTCTGGAGGCAAAAAAAATGCTGTATTCAGTGTATAAGACGCACCCAGATTTCCAGCCTCTTTTTTGAGGGAAAAAGGTGCGTCTTATACTCCGAAAAATACGGAAGCTCATGCGGAAGCCTTGGCCAGAAATGTTTGGACAATCTGAGCATTTTGGAAAGAAAGGAAGTGTCGGATCATTAAGGAATGGTTGAATGATGCTCAAGAGAAAAGCCTTAAGACAGGGGTGTCCAAACTTGAGAACTTTAAAACTTGTGGACTTCAACTCCCAGAATTCCCCAGCCAGCCATGGCTGGCTGGGGAATTCTGGGAGTTGAAGTCCCCAAGTCTTAAAGTTCCCAAGTTTGGACACCCCTGCCTTAAGAGGATAAAGTTGAACAGTGTTTTGTAGTGACTCTCTAGAAAGCCGAGAATGATTGCACACTGGTAGTTATTATTAATAATTTAGTATGGTTTTGAGTCCTAATTACGGCACAATGGACATTATCTGGATAAATTGCAAGAGGGGATGGTGTGAAGTAGAACATCTTGGTTCACACACAGTGGTTTGGTAGCTAAGATTGTGGGTGCATAGCCTAGTTGTTCTGACCTAGGCTTCCCAAAAGCACGAAGCCGACTCCTCGTCCCAATAAAACCCCTTTTATTTAGTTTAAAGGGAATTCCTCTCCAGCAAAGTCCCGGCCAACAATCTTTCATGAGATTTCACAACTACAGACCTTCATCAGGCTTGGAGAGCTGCCAGGCCAATATCTTCCAAATGCCACTCTGTAGCAGACAATCCTTGGCAAGAAGTCAGGAACAGATCTTCATCCTAATGAATTGAACTAATTGTCTCCTGAAAACTCCCCTTTCGCTCCTCTTTATTCCTTATGGGAGGGGCCATTCACCATCAACCTGTGGCCCATCCTTGTTCCTTAGCTGTACCCTTCCCCTGGCAGCTTGGTGCATGCACACACTGGGAACAGGCTCAAGCTGTTCTTCTGCCCCGCTGATGTCTGACTCTGAAGGCAGCTGATAACTGTCAGATGGCTCTGATCCCCGCTCTGCCTCCAACACAGAGCCCTCATCAGAGTCTTCCCCAGACTCCAGGACTGGCCCATATTCCTCCCCAACCTCCACACTATCAGAACCTGCTGCCAGATCTGCTGGCCACTGGCGGGCCACAACACTAGTAAACAAAGCTGGCACACAACAAATCAGCAGTCAAGGGGATCAGCTGATATTTAATCCTGCTTGTTTCTTGCCAAACAGACCGATCGCATTGAACTTCATTTACTGTGTAGCACTACCCCCCCCCCGAAAGACCTGCCTATTGTCTGATGCATACAAGCCATGTTAAAGCCATGATGAGGCTAAATTGATTCCAATATCATGTGCTGGGTAAACGTGGCGATTTTATTTTGTGAGCCATGGTTTATGATTTAGTATCTTGGACAGACCTAACCAATTGTGGTTGACTTGATCAACCATTGTAAAACCAATTGTAAAACCAATCACCATGTTGCTATGTTTTGTGAACCAGGTCAGTGTGTAGCACCAGACTCTACAAACCATGAGTTTACCCCTGGCTAAAACAGTTTTGTATTAGTATCTAGAATTCTTTTTAAGGAGATTCTGGACAGTGGGAGTCCTTGGGAGTCAAACGAAGGACTCGCACATATTTGTAAATTAAGCTCCTTTAGACACATCCTGCCTCTATCAAGCGTTATCATCTAGATCAGGCTAACTCAGCTGTAGCAAACTGCGGTTCGATTCATATAAACAGCTTTATGTGAAAATGAAACATACAGTGGTGCCTCGGTACTCATGGTTAATTAGTTCTGTGAGTGCGATAAGTACCAAAAACAACGAGTACCAAATTTTTCCCCATAAGGAATAATCACAAGGCAGCCGACACCAACAAGTTCTAGCTTGTGTGTCGAGTACCAAACAATGAGTACCGGGGACAAAATATTCAAAGCAGTTGAGTACCGAGGTACTATTGTATAGAGGTTTCTGCCCCTGTCCAGTTTTATCATCAAAGTGAGCTCTTTAACTAGGCTAAAACAGCTTTTAGGTATTCATTCCCTTCCAGGATTCCAAGTGGTAGAACCAGACGCCGATGCTCAGGAAAAGCTACTATAATATCAGGTGCAGGGTAGAACAAGAAGCAATGGGTGGAAACTAATCAAGGAGAGAAGCAACTTAGAACTGAGGAGAAATTTCCTGACAGTTAGAACAATTAATCAGTGGAACAGACGTTGCCTCCAGAAGTTGTGAATGCCCCAACACTGGAAGTCTTTAAGAAGATGTTGGGTAGCTATTTGTCTGAAACGGTATAGGGTTTCCTGCCTAGGCAGGGGGTTGGACTAGAAGACCTCCAAGTTCCCTTCCCACTCTGCTGTTGTATTGTATTGTAAGATTTGCATCGTGACATTGCTGTTCAAACAGTGCTCCGAATTTCATACTTCGCATCATTTGCTCTCAGATATATGATGGTGTGCTTGGCCCTCACTGCCCCTCTTGCTCCCCAATTCACCAACACTTGGAGTCCTAGTGGAGGATCACTAGCATATGAGCCAGCCGTGTGCAGCCACTGCCAAAAAAGCTAATACAATCCTGGCTTGTTAGAAACAGGGGCATAGAATCAGGATCATGTGAAGTATTAGTACCGCTTTATGAAGCCTTAGTAAGGACACACCAGGAACCAATTTTGGTCACCATACTACAAAAGAGATGCTGAGTACCTGTAATCATTTCACCATGCTTTCACAAGGATGGTGAGCAACACACTGTGTCACAGTGGTTTTGTAATGTGAAGACTCGGCTTTTTTCTCCTCCTGAGACAGGAAGCAAGATGCTATCATCCACCTTCAGAAGTGCTGGTTAACCTTGGATTAAAGCGGGTTTATAGAGTCAGAAGCAGAACCATTTATCCCACTCCTGCCCAAATCTTTGTGCAGGTAAAGAAAGTTCTCCAGCTAAGGTTGTGTCGTCTTGGTGATCACGTTTTGGGTGCTAAGATAGTTTGCTAACGCTGTGCCATCTGGAAGAATTCTAATTTTGTTACGACTCAGAAGTTCAGAGGGATCTCTTTCTCTTCTTCTCTTCCGCTTTTAAGATGTAGATCCGGGGTGTCCAACCTTGGCCACTTTTAAGAGAGCTGCAGTGTTTGACGCAGTGGTTAGAGTGCAGTACTGGAGACTACTTCTGCTCACTGCCAGCTGCCTGCAATTTGGTAGTTCGAATCTCACCAGGCTCAAGGTTGACTCAGCCTTCCATCCTTCCGAGGTGGGTAAAATGAGGACCCAAATTGTTGGGGGCAATAGGATGACTCTGTAAACCGCTTAGAGAGGGCTGTAAAAACTGCAAATCAGTATATCAATCTAAGTGCTATTGTTATTACTATGACTTGTGGACTTCAACTCCCAGGATCCCAGGATTCTCATGCTGGTTGGGGGGATTCTGGGAGTTAAAGTCCACGGCCTTAAAAGTGGCCAAGGATGGACACCCTTGACGTAGATCATCGGAAGGTAGCCATTGCTAATTCTGACTACTTTCTGCTCCTCAAGTTATGGATCTTCTTGTGAAGTGTCCATCTTCATCCCAGCTTATAAACTCTGAACAAAAAGTATTTTGATATTAGCAGTTTTTTTTTTAATGTAGACTTTCGGAGGTCTCAAAGAACTTCCCTCCCAAAGTCTACATTACCGCCAGTAGTGGGATCCTACCGGTTTAACAACCCGTTCGGTGATCGCACGCTTCGCAGTTTGGAGAAAGCTTTCTTTCCACATTACTGTTGGGGAGGAAAACAGCTGAGGCGCGGCAGCTGAGAAGATATAGGTCAGTAAAGCACAGGGGCAGGAGGGCACTCTTGAGCCTGGGACCAAACTGGTTCGCTCCCAGCTGATTGTCGGAGCTACCAGTTCGGCCAAACTGATCTGAATTGGTAGAATCCCACTCGTGATTACTGCCATCCCCATGCATGGAGAGAAGATGAGAAGGAGAAGCCTCCTCAAACCATTGGAAGATTCGGGATGGGTGGCATGCCAGTAAATTTAAAAACAGAAAACCCACTCTAAGAGCTTTTTAATCGCTTCTCCCAGCTCAGATGCGCTAGAAATTCAGGATCAAATCAATTGAGAGGCTAAAAGCAGCTTTCCAATTTATCAGCCAGGATTGTTTTCTTTTTAAAAAAAAAAATGCAAACTGCAGGAGGCGTGTGTGTGTCGTGTGTGTGTGTGTGCGTGTAGAATTACTGGAACCAACAGAAGGATTTAATCCTTCCTGTATTGCCGTGCCGTGGAGGTTAATCTTAATTTCCCCGCAATTACTCAGCATCGCATCGGGGAGAAATTCCCCCAGGCCTGCGAAGGGGTGGAGAGCAAATGCCAACTTCTCAAGAGGAGCACAGCTGCAGAGGGGAAGGCTTCCATCCTTCCTTCCTGCAAGGGGGACAATTTGCCAAAAGAGAGAGAGAGAGAGGGAGGGAGGGAGGGAGGGAGGGAGGGAGGAGAGAGAGAGAGAGAGAGAGAGAGAGAGAGAGAGAGAGAGAGAGAGAGAGAGAGAGAGAGAGAGAGAGAGAGAGAGAGAGAGAGAGAGAGAGGTGGGTCGTTGTGACGTTTGACATTTTGCCTGCTGTCTCCCTGCCATTTCCCAGACGCACTGAGCTCCACGCAATAAATCTGTACAGAACGGGCCTTGTCACAAGACAGGAAGACTTTGGTGAGGCCTCAGTTTTGTTGGAAAAAGTCAAATCACCCAATAAAAGAAAGAAAGAAAAGATGATGAAGGGGGGAGAACCCAGACTGATTTGGGCCACACCACGAAAGGTACCCATGCGAGAGCAGGAAGACGCTGTAAAGCTTCTAACCCAGGGCGATGAAACATTTGCGTGAAATGTTTGTCTGTGTGTGTGTTTTTTGCTTTTCTCTCTATGTGCATCCACATGCACTCACTTGTGCACGTAAGGGATAAATAATAAGCACAGCTTTTTAAAGAAAATACGGTGATGCAGAGCACCAGTTTCTCACAGATTCGGGGGTTGTGGATGTGTGAAGGATGGTAAGCGAAAACTCGTGAGTCCCACAGTGTCGGACAGTGTCACGTGTGAATGGGGACACCGAATGTTCTTTTTTTTTAAAAAAAATACGTATCTAGGAACAACAACAGCAACAACAAAAGTTAGTTTACAGGGTTTTGTGAGTTTAAATGCCTTATATTTAACAATCATAATTTATGACTAACTTGTAGATATTTGTGGATTCTTATTTAATTATTTTTATAGTTGGGTTGGATTTTTTTTCCTTTGGCATTTTTAATTATAATTTATTTATTTAGAAATGAATACTAATTTTTTTAATTGCTCCTCTATTACCTCATTTTATTTATATATATAAATAAAATATGGCATAGTTTATTTATATATATGGCATAGTTTCTGGGAATGGAATGCTTTTGCATGCGTTGGTAATTTTGAAGAATGATCAAACCGGTGAGGGACACATTTACCATTTCAAAAAGTAAACAACAACAAAAAATTATTCAGGGTATGTGATAACAAACTGTATTACTTGTGGTGCTGTTACCTTGGAGACATTCCATACAAAAAAAAAATGCAAACCTTTGATTCTGTATGCTGTGACATAGTGGAAATTTTGCAATATAGTGGCTGTGTTTTACCACACACAAACACACACACATTAAAAGCATATATATATATATATATATATATATATATATATATATATATATATATATATATATATATATATATATATATATATATATATATATATATATATATATATATATGAATAAAGATATATATGAATATTATTTGCACTCATAAAATGGTGATGATCCACTCACTCACAATCTATTTTTTTTTGTATTGAGGGAAAAGTTGCAGTCCTCCAAACCATTTCTCAGAAATAGTGTAGGGTCTCCTGCTTGGGCGGGGGTTGGACTAAATGACCTACAAGGTCCCTTCCAACTCTGTTAATCTATCTTGAAACCGAAGGAAAGCATTTCGGTCTGAAAGCTTTGAAATTACTGTATTTTTCAGAGTATAAGACGCACTGGAGTATAAGACGCACCAAGATTTTGAAGAGGCAATTTTTAAAAAAAGTTTTTGCACTCTGCGGACCTCCCAAAAATGGCCCATTTATCGTGAAAATGGGCCCATTTTTTGTCAAAAAAGGGCATGTATAACCTTTAGGAGGCTTATAGAATGCTCCTGGGGGCTGGGGAGGCCAAAAACAAGCAAAAAACTGCCTGTTTTTTGCGAAAATGGGCCCATTTTTTGTCAAAAAAAAAAAGTCTTATAGAGTGTACCTGAGGGCTGTGAGGGCAAAAACGAGCAAAGAAAAAGGCCCATTTTTCTCTCATTTCTGCCCTCCCCAGCCCCCAGGAGCACTCTGGAAGCCTCCTAAAGGCTATGCACAGCCATTTTGGTGAAGGGGTCAGACTTTCAGAAGGCCAAAAATGCTGTATTCAGTGTATAAGATGCACCCAGATTTTCACCCTCTTTTCTGAGGGAAAAAGGTGTGTCTTATACTCCAAAAAAAAAATACAGTAAATGCAAAATTCACACATAGCCATGGTATGGTGTGCCATAGAAGAGAGGGGGGGGGGATCTTATTTCACTGCACCAGATCAAACTGGAAATCCAAGTTTACTGGTGTGAACGATTTCCTGGATGCGCCTAAAAAAATTAGTCCTTGTACAAAGTACCCTTTTATGGTATTCAGCTTTGTGGATGCTCTTTAGCAGGGGTGTTGAATTCGCGGCCCACGGGCCAAATGTTTCACATGCTGGCCACGCCCACCCCTGGTTTAGCGAAGGGAGGGAAGTCATTATGCGTCATGTGATGACGTGACACCGTGAGTTTGACACCCCTGCAAATCTTCAGGGCCCTGCTTCAGCCTGGAAGGAAAGTAAGTTGAGAGAGAATATCCAACTTCCGCCACTCTTAACGCATCTGCAACGTCCTCATCACAACATCACATAGCCAACATCTTAATGCAGGGATGTCCAACCTTGGCCACTTTTAAGAGCTGAGGACTTCAACTCCCAGAATTCCCCAGCCAGCCATGGCTGGCTGGGGAATTCTGGGAGTTGAAGTCCACAAGTCTTGGAATGGCTACGGTGGGACACTCCTGAGCTGAAATTAGTAATCTTATCCGTTCCTCCCAGTGGGATATCATCATCTCTTGCTTATTATTATTGTAAATTCTACAGCTTCTAGCATCTTGTGCTAGAGCAGGGGTCAGCAATGTGCGGCTCTCGAGCTGCATGTGGCTCTTTCATCCCTCTGCTGCAGCTCCCTGTTGCCAGTCGGTAAAAGGAAAAAGGACTCCATGCTAGAAGGAGACTCTATGGTGGGGGAACTGGACTTCCAGTCATCAGAGGAAAAAGGATGCCGAGCTAGGAGGAGACTCTATGGTGGAGAAACTAGACTTCCGGTCGGCTCCAGAATTGAACGAGGAGCTTCCGGTTAGGACCTTTGTGGCTCTTTGAGTTGCTTAAGATTGCCGAGTCTTGTGCTAGAGCAACACAACAATTGGTTTTTGAGCCACCCAGAGTCACTTCGGTGGGATGGATGGCCTTATACATCAAATTTCTCATCAATACCCATGAGGGATGCTGGGAACTTGAATCTAGCAACATCTGGGGTTTACTGAGTTTAGGAACATCTGGAGAGTGTGTGATAAATGATTGCTCAATGCAAACTACTTTCGTTGGGGAAAGTCATTTAGATCCAGCTTTCTCAACTGCAGGATCGCCAAAGATGTTGGGGCTTTCAGCGGGCAAAATTTGCAGCTATAACTACCGGAGGTGGGGGATAAATCAGGGAAATGGTTAATTTGTCAAGGGTTGGTGTTTTTTTTTTTTTTTAAATCACCCCAGACATTTTCACAGCTCGAATTGCACACAGTGAGATGGCTGGCCGTTGTATTCTTCCTAAATGAAAATATCTATCTCCTCTTTGAAGATTCTTATGCTATCCTGTGACACACGACGTCAACAACTTAAAGTTGAGTTGAATGAAGTTGAAAAGAAAGGGAACGAATGAGAAACGTGCAATGTCAAAGACAATTATAGCTGACTAACCAATTCTCAAATATGTCTTTTAACAAGTTAGCACCTCCAGCCGAGGGGATACCCTTGCATTACAGAAGGCGCATTAATGTTCTCAGTTACAATCCAAAATCCTCCTCATTTCCCTTAATGACAAAGAAAAGTGACTGGATCATTCACTCTTTTTTTTTTTTTGTACTCCTACTGCTGTTTTGTTGTGCTGTGCAACATTTTGCTACATAGACTATTTTATAGGCGAAAGCTAGAAATATTTATTATTCCTATTAAAGCAATAGTGCATTCGGAGAAAAATTAAAAGAGACGTTAGAAATTGTGTAAATGCTTAGATTCACTTTTGGTGGATTTTTTTGTACTTTATTTATAACTAATAAAATGAAATTGCATTGCTAACTACTTCCTTGGGGTCCTTCATGATACTGGGAATGGCTGATTGCAAGAGCATTTAGACTTATATATCGCTTCATAGTTCTTTACAGCGCTCTCTGAGCGCTATACAACATCCGCATATTGCCCCCACGAACCAGGCTCTTCGTTTGAATGACCTTGGAAGGGTGGAAGACTGAGTTAACTTTCAGCTGGTGAAGATCGAACTGCTGGCAGTCGGCAGAGTTCGCCTGCAATACTGGACTTTAACCACTGTGTCACCAGAGTTCTTATATCTAATCTATTTGAAACAGCCATCCTCAAAATTTCTGTTTTCCAAAGGAGGTGCTGTGCAAGGAAAGATTTGGCACAGAGTTTCTGGGATTCATGGACAGATCTTCACACTCCTGAAATGAATGAATGAATGAATGAATGAATGAATGAATGAATGAATGAATGAATGAATGAACGAACAAACAAAGGAACTGTTTCCTGCAAAAGCCCACTCCCCTTTCGCTCCTCTTTTATTTCCTATGGGAGGGGCCATTCACCATCCACCTGTGGCTTTACTCCTGTCAACCCTGATTTCTGATCTGTTCTTTATTTTGGCAGTTCTGCGCAGGTGCCCACTGGGAACAGGCTCCAGCTGCTCTTCTGCCTCACTGCTGTCTAACTCCAAAGGCAGCTGAGCACTGCCAGGTGACCTTGGCCCCATCTCTGCCTCTAATGCAGAGCCCTCGTCTGGGCCTTCACCAGCCTCTAGGACTGGCCTTGTTCCTCCCCAACCTCCTCACTGTCCGACTCTGCTGCCAGCTCCGCTGATTTTGCTTGCCCAAACACAACTTTGTGCCTTCACCGACCACTTGTACGTCCCAGTTCCCAACAGGCTGCTGCCTTGCAGCCCGGAGGTTGGGGACCCTTTTCCTAGACAGCATCTCCTCAGGTCATTCCCACATTACATTACTCAAGCATTTTCTGGCTATTTTAGACTTTGTGGCCCTCCCTGGAAAGCTGCAAGGAAAGTACTACGGAGGAGATGGGCCCTGGGGAATTTTAAGACGTACCATATTTTTCGGACTATAAGGCGCACCGGAGTATAAGACGCACCATGATTTTGAAGAGGTAAATTTTTTAAAAAAGGTTTTGCACTCTGCAGGCCTCCCAAACCCTCTGCATGCCTCCTTTTGTGCAAAAAAAAAAAAGGGGGGGGCATGCAGAGGCTTTAGGAGGCTTGTAGAGTGCTCCTGGGGGCTGGAGGGGGGGCAAAATGAGAAAAAACAGTCTGGTATTTTTGCTCATTTTTGCCCTCCCCAGCCCCCAGTAGCACTCTGCAAGGCTCCTAAAGGCTCTGCACCTCCATTTTTGCAAAGGGGGCGGGGTTTCAGTAAGCCAAAAATGCTGTGTTTAGTGTATAAGACGCACCCAGATTTTCACACTCTTTTTGGGGGGGAAAGATGCGTCTTATACTCCGAAAAATACAGTATTCCTTTTTTCCTCTATTCACTAACCTCCTCCCTCCCAATCTGGGACTCTGCTTCAAATCCTGACAGCAAATCATAATAATAGTTTTATTTTTCAGAAACATAACAGTATCTTCTATCCAATGGAAACCTGAAGAACCAATACATACCATGGGTAGATGGATGCAGGGGTGGGATTCTACCAATTCGGACCAGTTCGGGCAAACCGGTACCTCCAAAGATCAGCTGGGAGCGAACCGGTTTGCTCCCACTAGCAAGTGCCCCTCCCCCGTGCGTTACCTACCGTTATCTTCTCAGCTAAATCGCGCAGCAGAGTGGATTGCGGCGCCTCAGCTGTTTTCCTTCCCATGCAGTAATCCAGAAGGTGCCGTATTTTTCAGAGTATAAGACGCACCTTTTCCCCTCAAAAAAGAGGGTGAAAATCTGGGTGTGCCTTATACACTGAATACAGCATTTCTGGTCTCCTGAACCCCCCCCCCCTTGCAAAAATGGTCGTGCATAGCCTTTAGGAGGCTTCCAGACTGCTCCTGGCAGCTGGGGAGGGCAAAAATGAGCTACAAATGGGCCTTTTTAAAATCGTTTTTGCCTTGCCCAGCCCCCAGGAAAACTCTATAAGCATCCCAAAGGCTATGCATGCCCTTTTTTTGACAAACAAATGGCCCATTGTCGTGAAAAACGGGCCATTTTGGGGAGGTCTGCAGAGTGCAAACACTTTTTTTTTAATCTGCCTCTTCAAAATCTTGGTGCATCTCATACTCTGAAAAATACGGTAAGTCTTTTCTAAACTGCGCGTGCGCAAAGAACCGGTTGTTAAACCGGTAGGATCCTACCCCTGGATGGAGGGGAGGGATGGAGGGAGGGTGGGAGGGTGGGAGGGAAGGATTGAAAATTTAATTTTTTACACCTTTTCACTCAACGACAACTTTGTTTACAAGGTTTGCAAGGCTTGATATTCCACAATATAACCGTCAAAGTTTCCCCCTTTAAAGAGTCCAAAATGTGTAGTTTGGCAAGATATTCTCGGAATTCTTTGCTTATTTAAAGTATTCATATCCCACACTGCAACTAGAGGTTGACAAAACAGCTTCCATCAGAGCCAATACAAGCAGCACAGCTGGTGCCATTTGATGGCAACGCAAAATAATTAATTTCAGAATCTCGGTTATTCATCGCTGGTGCCCCTTCCTCTTTCCAAGATGAAAGTACCCAGAATGCCAAATTCCTGCTCTAACTGAGGAAGCATTTCTCATCCGTTGTGCTGAAATGGATTCAGAGCAAAAAGGACCGGAAAGAACCATCCCAAGAGCCAGCTGGTCAACTCACAGAAAGCGTGGTGAGGTGAACATGTTACTTTGAATAGACAGGTAGTCCTCGACGTACAACAGTTCATTGAGTGACCAAAGTTACAACGGGCCCTGAAAAAAGTGAGTTTTGAGCGTTTTTCACGCTTGTGACCATTGCAGTATCCTTATGGCTACAAGATCACAATTTGGATGATTGGCAACTGACTCATATTTATGACGGTTTCATTGTCCCGGAGGGGAGGAGGGTCATACCATCCCCTTTTGAGACATTATATATATATAATGTCTCAAAAAAGCTTTAAGCCCACAGCTTGAAGATGGCAGGTGTGATCCTGCCGAAACGTTGCAAAGACAATCTCAACCTTACACGGGAAAAGACCCGAATACAACAAAACCAGCATACCTACACCCGTGAAAATGTACGAAAACAAATATATATATGTATGTATGTATGTATGTATGTATGTATGTATGTATGTATGTATGTATATATATATATATATATATATATATATATATATATATATATATATATATATATATATATATATATATATATATATATATATATATATATATATATATATATTGTGTGTGTGTGTGTGTGTGTCTGTGTACAGACACACACAGACACACAGATACACACACACAAGCTGGATACCCATGCTCCACTACGAAACTATGTGATCGGGCTTGATAAATCGAAACTTACAGCTTGAAAGTTGATGAGTAGTTACAATCAGCCTCTCCTCTCTCATTCTCTCCCTCAGGCTTGCCACGCAGAAGCCTCTCCTATCTTATTCCCCTTCTCTCCCTCAGGCTGGTCCCATTGATCCTCTCCTATCTCCTCCTCTCCCTCAGGCCTGCCCCACAGAAGCCTTTCCTCTCCTATCCCCCTTCTCTCCCTCAGGCTGGTCCCATTGATCCTCTCCTATCTCCTTCTCTCCCTCAGGCCTGCCCCACAGAAGCCTTTCCTCTCCTATCCCCCTTCTCTCCCTCAGGCTGGTCCCATTGATCCTCTCCTATCTCCTTCTCTCCCTCAGGCCTGCCCCACAGAAGCCTTTCCTCTCCTATCCCCCTTCTCTCCCTCAGGCTGGTCCCATTGATCCTCTCCTATCCCCTTCTCTCCCTCAGGCTTGCCCCACAGAAGCCTCTCTTATCCTATCCCCATTCTCTCCCTCAGGCTGGTCCCATTGATCCTCTCCTATCCCCTTCTCTCCCTCAGGACTGCCCCACAGAAGCCTTTCCTCTCCTATCCTCCTTCTCTCCCTCAGGCTGGTCCCATTGATCCTCTCCTATCTCCTTCTCTCCCTCAGGCCTGCCCCACAGAAGCTTTTCCTCTCCTTTCCCCTTCTCTCCCTCAGGCCTGCCCCACAGAGGCCTCCCCTTCTTATCCCCTTCTCTCCCTCAGTCTAATTCCTTAGCATCAGAGCATTTTTCAGGTGGGGAGGGGGAGTAGAATGTCTAAACTCCCAGTCCGCAGGCCAGATGAGACATGCGCTGGCCATGTCCACACCCAAGTGGCATTTGGAACAGAGCTCTTTTCAGGTGGGGAGGGGGAGTAGAATGTCTAACTCCTTAGAATCAGAGTGTATTAATAATAATATAAGAAATACTAAGGATCTGATGGTCATTTCAAAAAATCCTTTCTTAGCAAGCACCTAGAAGGCAAGAAGAATATACATGCCAAATTTCAAGTTTGTAGGCTTTACTGTTCTGTACATTTTGTGATGCTGTGTGAGTTAACTTAAGACTTACCTGTTCTGACTAGCCGGCCTGGCCCACTTATAGTTCTACTCTTACCTCCTGGCGGATAAATAAATAAATAAATAACAATAAATATTTATTTCTTAGCCGCACCCTCTCCCGAAGGACTCGGGGCGGCGTACAATGAAACATATGAAATAAATATGTGGATATTTTATTTGGGATAGCTTTTAAGGTTAATGTTTTTAACTTTTTTAAATTTTTAAATTTTTTTTAATCTAACTTAACTAAATTGTACAGGGAACTTCTACTACCTCCTCCAGTCCTATGTTTAATTTATTTATTGTATACTTATAACATGTATATTTACTGTTCAATTATTTTAATATGACTGTATACCGCCCCGAGTCTCTTTTGAGAGAGGGGCGGTCTAGAAATCCAATAAAGTTAAAGTTAAGTGGTATTTCACACACACACAGAGGGGGGTGCATATGTGTGTGTGTGTGTGTGTGTGTGTGTGTGTTTTATTTCTAATTTTCCTTTAACATCCATACATACTTTGCGGACAATGCATTGACTGGGTCAATATACTTTTTACACAATGCTATAAATAATAATAAATACATATAATCCTTGTCTTCCAACTTCTAACCTTGATATACACATTATAAGTGTAATAAATTATTTTATATATGT
The DNA here is from genome assembly GCF_964273705.1 of Natrix helvetica. Taxonomy (NCBI): domain Eukaryota; kingdom Metazoa; phylum Chordata; class Lepidosauria; order Squamata; family Natricidae; genus Natrix; species Natrix helvetica. Next base: position 8,877,452 of record NC_138552.1, read on the forward strand.
GTGCATGATACTATTTTCCCAATTTGTACTTATAAAAAATTACTCAATATTCCATTATACTTTCTTTTGAGAACTTCTGACGAGCCAATTCAATGGGGAAGCTACATTCACGTAACAATCCTGTTGCTAAGTGATTCATTTAACACATGTGGCAAGAAAGGTCATAAACTGGGGCAAAATTCACAGGACGACTCTCTCTCTCTTATCAACAGAAAGGTTGGGCTCATTTGTGGTCGAGGACTACCTGTATCCAAAAAGAAAGCAGGGTGCAGACAGAAGGAACAAATTATAATACGATGAGATGACATGATAGCAGTAGTCCAGTATTCAAGGGGTTGCGACAAAGAAGAGGGGGTCAATCAATTCGCCAAAGCACCAGAAGGCAGGACAAGAAACAATGGATGGAAACTAATCAAGGAGAGAAGCAAGTGGAACAGTTTGCCTTCAGAGGTTGTGGGGACTTCACCACTGGACGTTTTTAAGAAGAGATTATCTCAAATGTTATGTGGTCTCCTGTTTTAACCTCCAAGGTCCATTCCAGCCAGAGGTGGAATACACAGAAGTTTACCACCAGTTTGCAAATGTGTGCACTTCGTATGCGCGTGGCATTCTGCGCATGCGCTTTGGTCGTGCGCGGCATCAAAAACAAGGCTACATAGGCCATCATGGAGCCGGTGTGGGTGGGCAGGCCAACCCCTCCCCCCACTACCGGTTCGACCAAACCAGTCCAAACTGGCTGAATACTCCATCTGATTCCAGTTCTATTCTATTCTAAAGTTGCCGTTAACTTTATTGGGAAACAATTCTTTCCATACCTCTTCTGATTGACTGATTGAAACTAGGCTTGGCGAGGGGCTTCTCATTGTGGCAAACATTTAGGGCGAGTGTAAATTTTTGCCAGGGAATGCCAGAGGCACCAGCTTCCTTCCCGTTGCTAGAGAATCTGCCTTTGACTCAAGAATTCAGCAAACGAGGGACTCTCAGCAGCAAATGGCTCCATGCCTGAGCCTTTCAGTCCGTCCTTTTGCCAAGAATGTGCTCGCTTAAAATGAATATATGTAAATCCTTCCTTGGAAAAGTTGCAAGAGAACTTTATTACATCTTGGCGTTAGTTGTTGTACTAACGGGAGTGAGTATGAGGGAGGGCTGAGTGGGGAAGTCAGATTTGAATGCTGCAGGAATTGCAAATCTGCAGAGGTACCTTTCTAACATCTGGCTGTCCCTGGCTTGTGTCTGTTGGGGGTCTGCAAGGATCCTAAAGAGCCACGGTGGCGCAGTGGTTAGAGTGCAGTACTGCAGGCTCCTTCTGCTGACTGCTGGCTGACTGCAATTTGGCAGTTCAAATCCCACCAGGCTCAAGGTTGACTCAGCCTTCCATCCTTCCGAGGTGGGTAAAAGGAGGGCCCAGATTGTTGGGGGCATCAGGCTGACTCTGTAAACCGCTTAGAGAGGGCTGTAAAGCACTATGAAGTGGTATATAAGTCTGTGCTATTGCTATTGTTATCCTGAGATTTTTTTTTCTAGGGCCGTGATGGCGAGCCTATGGCACACAGGCCAAAAAGTGGCACACAGAGTCCTCTCTGCCCTCCGTCACCCCAGGTTAGATTGCCTTGGTGTTTCTTTCCCTGCAAATGATGAAACAAAAGCTCACGAAAGAAAAAGATCTTACCTCTTGCTGCACTGCCGGTGTTGGGCTGCTCCACCTCCCACCAGCCTTGGGTCTCTGCTGCGCATGACTGCGCATGACTGCGCATGCACATGTTCACCCGCGCACCTTTCAGTTTGGGCATGCACGTGCATGCATTTTGTGCACGGTGCCTAAAAGGTTCACCATCACTGAACTAAACTAACAGAGCAGCGTTCTGGACCAGCCACAACTTCCAAAAGATCTTCAAGGGCAGCCCCATGTAGAGCCTCTGGCAGTAGTCTAGCCAGGAGGCGAGAAAAGCATGAACGACCGTAACCTTGCGCATGCTCACATTTTTGGCGCGTGGTGAACCGGTGGTAAAACTATTTGAAACCTATCTCTGCATGTGATCTTCTTTTGTGACCTTCTGACACTCAAAGTCGATAAGGAAGCCAGATTCACTGAACAATCCTATTCCTCACTGCACAACCCCACGGATTCACTTAACAACTGTGACAAGAAAGGTTGCCAAATGGGAGGAAAGTCACTTAACAACTGTCTCGCTTAGCCATGGAAACTCTGGGCTCAGTTATGGTCGTAAGTCGAGGACTACCTGTATTTATTTAAAGGCACGTTTTGCCAAAAAATTATTCGCAAAATATGAAAAACCGGAGCATGTTTACAACACCGTTATTGAAAAACGTAAAAGAAACATTCAGCAAATCATGATAAATTACAGGTAAGTCTATTTAAGAGCTGATGGGAATTGTAATATTTCGTTCTGGGCGAGGGAAGAAAAGACATTTTGTAATGGAAGGGAGATTTTGCTAAACAAAGGGATCCGTTTGGAAAAACAGGAAATTGCCAAAAAAACCCTGTATGATCCAAGGCCTGCAAAATGCTGGATTAAGTTAGATTTACATCAAAACCCCAAGTTGTTTTGCTCTTTAATTTAATTTGTTGAAGAAAGCATCCACCTGCCAGATGGTGCAAAAACTTTTCAGAATTTCAAAATTTTGGAAAATTGCACCCTGTAAAGTATAGCACGGTGAGGGCTAATCTTTTTGTCAAGGCGCAAACCCTCCCCCCCCCATCACTCCCCATTTTGGGCCTGGAAAGCCTCCTGCACTAACCCGGAAGCCAAAACGGTTAGGGTTAGGCCCCAAAGTGCAATGCGAGAGTGTATGCACCTGCACCCCTCCAAGGGATGCACCACCCCCCACACATGCTCAAGTGCGCCAGAAGTGGGTTCCTACCAGTTTGGACCTGTTCGGCCGAGTAGGTAGTAACTCAGCCTGCCACGCCCCCAAACTGGTTTTATTGGCGGCGGCGCCATCTTCATTTTCAGTTCTACTCGTGCGCAGAACAATCTTCATTGCAAACAATTTTTTCCCCTTTTCTAAGGTGCGCATGCGCAGACCTTTTTAAGTGCAAATGTGCACGATTTTTGCACACCAAACCGGCAGTAATGCCGGTAGCAACCCACCCCTGACGTGCGTCCCCCCACATGCGCCTTGGCCCCCACACATGTGTGGCTGAGACCCAAAGGCCAGCTGGCCAGCAGGTGGCATGCAAGCGTGCATGGTGGAGCTGGGCTGGGGGAACGGCTGTTGTGCCCACAAAGAGGCCTCTGTGTGCCACCTGTGACACGCATGCCATAGGTTTGCCATCACAGGTATAGCATGATAGCAGTATTCCAGTATTTGAGGGGCTGAAACAAAGAGGAGGTGGTCCACTTGTTTTCCAAAGGACCTGAAGGTAGGGCGCGAAGCAATGGATGGAAACTAATCAAGGGGGAAAGCAACCTGGAATTAAGGAGAAACTTCCCAACAGTGAGGACAATTAACCAGTGGGACAGTTTCCCTGCAGATGTTGCGGGTGCTTCATCACTGGAGGTTTCTAAGAAAAAAACTGGATAGCCACTTGTCTGAAATGGCATAGGTTCTTGATCAGGGGGCTGGACTAGAAGACCTCCAAGGTCCCTTCCAGCTCTGTTCTGTTCTAAAGTTGCCGTTAACTCCTGGGAAACAATTCCCTCCATGTTAACCGATCCCCTTTACTCTTATCCAACCACTTCCTGCATGGAAAGTTGGTCGTTATGCCTGTCGCTGAGTTGGTGATCTCGACTCGCTCCACCAGCCACCCGGGAGACAGCCCTCCACTGTCATGCTCAATCCGAACTTTCTTCAACTCCCCGAGTTCGAGAATTTCTAGGTAGAACCGGTCGGTGCTGCCCCGCTCAAAGAGATTGCGGAATTTCTGCTTTAAACGCCGTTTGCCCGAATCCCCGTTCACTCCAAATATGGTGATGCGGACGTTGGCATCTGTGCCAGATCCTTTTTGGGAGCCAGTCACGATGATCACTTCGTATCGGACAGGTACCAAATTCCGAGCTTTGCTGGCGAAGCTTTCAATCACCTTGGCACATTCAAAAACCTTGTAGTCTCCTCTCTTGGCACGGAGGGGAATTTTCGCATTGCATTTGAAGAAATACCTGTCGGAAGAAGCAAGCAGAGAACTGAATTCGGAAGGATTCATGCCCGTCCCCCCAAAAATTAAAATATTTGTTGCAGAATGCTTGTTTTTCTTTAGCAAGGGAGAACTGACTTTCTCTGACGAGTCTTGTGCCAGCTTTGCTAAATCCTCTCTGACTTGTTACCCTTTTGTTTAAATTCCCTCTGGTGGCAAAATTCCATCTCATTTTTAGGCCCAGAAAAGCCACTTAATTGGCTTCAAAAATCTTTCCCTCCACAACTCCTCTCCTTAATGACTCCCCCTTTTCTTCCACGCTTTTCTCTTCCACGCCAATCTTTTGAATCCTTCTGCAACAACAACAACCAGCATGGGATGTTTGCTGGAAAAGAGATATAATATTTTATGATGCGCCACTTAAGATTAATTAGCGTTTTTGGGTTAGTCGTGACAAATAACTTGGATGGAGATTTCTCCCTGACTTTAATGGTAAGGTGGACACTCTCTTATCCCCAAATCCACCTTGAGTTTCATGCTGCTTTGATTGCCAGGGTTTTTGTACATGGCGAAGTGTGCTGTAGAGTAACCCTTTCCCCACACGAACCCAGACACACTTAAGCATGCTCAGGGAGGGGTCTATGACAATTTCCCACAGCCAACTCGCCACAGTTAACTCACCACATGTTCTGACCTCGGCTTCCGCAAAAAGAACGAAGCAGAGTCCTGGTCCTGACAAAACCCCTCTTATTAAACGAATGTGAATTCCTCTCATTCATATTCAGCAAAGGCCTGGCAAACAGTCTTTCAAAGGAGTATTTATGACCACAGACCTTATCTATCTTGGAAAGCTGCCATGTAAATATTTTCCAAAGGAGGTGCTGTGCAAGGAAAGGCTGGGCGCAGAGTCTCTGAGATTCATGGACAGATCTTCACACTCCTGAAATGAATCTAACTACCAAACGAATGAATTGTTCCCTGCAAAAGCCCCCTCCCCTTTTGCTCCTCTTTTATTTCCTATGGGACGGGCCATTCACTGTCCACCTGTGGCCTTACTCCCAAGTTGACCCTTGTTCCTTAGCTGTTCCCTTCGTTTGGCAACTCTGCGCATGCGCACACTGGGAACAGGCTCCAGCTGTTCGTCTGCCTCACTGATCTCTGACTCTGAAGGCAGCTGATAACTGGCATACAGCCCTGGCCCCATCTCTGCCTCCGACACAGAGCCCTCATCAGAGCCTTCCCCAGACTCCAGGACTGGCCCATGTTCCTCCCCAACCTCCACACTCTCCGAATCTGCTGCCAGCTCTTCTGGCCGTTGGTGGGCCACAACACCACAGGACACCTCGCTGTGGGACAAGAGTTACCCTAATAGCGAAGAAATGATGGAATATAATCATTAAAGAAAAGATGCAAAAGGAGGGACAGCTACGTGAACAGCAAAAATTAAAATGCTTTTTATTTATTTTAAAAAATGAAATAGAATTATTAAATTGTCCCACAGTGAGTTGTCCTGCAGAGTTCTGACCCAGCTCCCAAACACAATAAACCCTCTGTAGTTAAATAAATATTCCCTTTATTAGGAGCACCAGCAGCCCCAGAAAAAAATTCTCTCTCACCGCAGGGTAACAAGTCCGTCTGGCCTGGAGATGAATAGTTGTCTGCTACATCTATTCATCTCTGCCCCTTTCCTTTTATCCCCAGAGCTAGGGTGGAGCTTTGCTAGCAGCGGTGGCTATTCCTTCCCAAGGACCGGCCCATAGATTTCCACTGCTCTCCTCTCCTCTGCCTTCTGCGCATCCATTCATCAGGCCACTGGACTCAGCAGTTCTTCCTCTTCCTCATGAGCCACCTCCAGACCTGGGGGCTGTTGACTCTCCATCTGAGGGCTGACGGATGGCTCAGGCTCTACCTACCTCCCTCTCCCTCTCCCCCCTCTCTCTCTGCCAGCTCCATTCCTTCTTCCCCCTCAGAGCTCATGAGTTGCCTTGATGCTGACCCTGACTCCCATGCCTCCTTATCTGATTTGGCTGCTGGAGGGGCTGACAGGCCACAACACATGGCATGTTGGCTGTGGCGAGTTGTCCCATTTGTCTCAGGGAGTAGATTTTCAGTCTTCATTACCTTGCCTTCATCTCCTCTCTAAATCAAATCAGAGGCCTCTACAGGTAGTCCTCAACCTACAAGCACATCTGAGCCCAAAATTTCTGCTGCGTAGTAGGACAGCTGTTAAGTGAGCTCTGCCCCATTTTACGACCTTTCTTGCCACAGTCGTTAAGCGAACCGCTCCTAGTTGTTACGTTAGTAACAGCGTTGTTAAGTGAATCTGGCTTCTGCGCTGCTTGTCCGAAGGTCGCAAAAAGGGATGACATGACCCTGGGACGCTGCCAACCGTCGTACATGTGAGTCAGTTGCCAAGCGGCCAAATTTTGACCACGGGGATGCTGCAGCGGTTATACATGTGAAAAACGGCCATACAGTAAGTCACTTTTTCCAGTGCCATTGTAACTTTGCATGGTCGCTAAGAGAATCGGTGTAAGTCGAGGACTACCGGTGCAGGAGTTAGGACCACAAACCTTTGAGCGCCACAAACCAACATTACAAAACCGTGTCTGTCTGTCTGTCTGTGTCGTTCATGCATCTTTTCATTATGAGGCACTGTAAAGGTCAAGGTTCCCCTCGGGCATATGTGCTAGTCGTTCCCGACTCAAGGGGGCGGTGCTCATCTCCGTTTCAAAGCCGAAGAGCCAGGGCTGTCCGAAGACGTCTCCGCGGTCATGTGGCCAGCCTGACTAAACACCAAGGCGCACGGGACGCTGTTACCTTCCCACCAAAGGTGGTTCCTATTTTTCTACTTGCAGTTTTGACGTGCTTTCGAACTGCTAGGTTGGGAGAAGCTGGGACAAGTAACAGGAGCTCACTTCATTATGCGGCGCTAGGGATTCGAACAGCTGAACTGCCGACCTTTTCTGATTGACAAGCTCTGAGCCACCACTCAGTGAGTAAGTGAGTGAGTAAATAAGTGAGGCACTTACTTGTTGCCAAGTTCCATCTCTGTAACGACAATTTCCTGAACATGCCAATATATGTCCAGTTTCGCCCTCAGTTTCTTCCCATCTTTTGGACAGTGACCAACACAGATGGCGGCGATATCATCAACGTTTTTGGAAGAAAACTGGAATGCATCCGATGCTCCTCTGTGGATCCCCCCCCACACACACATAAAGCTTAAAATGTTAATGAGCAGACAATCAATCACTAACGGGAAGAGGTAAGTGAATGGATATAGTTTGCAATAATTCAGGGATGGCGAACCTTTTTTGGCTCACGTGCCATAAGTGGGTGGAGCGCAGGGGGGGTAGTGTGCGGGCGTGCCGCACCCATAATGCAATGTGCGACCCCCCAGTGTGCATGTGCGCACTACAGGCGCTCCCCTGATTTTTTGCAAGCTTTTTTTGCCCTCCCCAGGCTCCAGAGGCTTTATAGGAGCCCGGGGAGGGCAAAAACAACCTCCCCTGTCCCCCCAGATGCCCTCTGGAGGCCTTCAGGATGCTTCCCTAAAGGCTCCAGAGCATCAAAACAAACCTCCGAGCAAACCGGAAGTGTTTGCTCAGAGGGTCGTTTTGAGCGCTCCGAAGGCTTGAGGGACCTTCAGGACGCTTCCCTGAAGCCTCCGGAGCAGTCAAAATGACCCTCCGAGCAAACCGGAAGTCCATTCCCAAACTTCCGGTTTGCCCGTAGGGCCGGGTTTTTGCACTCCAGAGGCTTCAGGGAAGCTCATGAAGCCTCCGGGGGGGCGGGGGGGCTCTTTTCACCCTCCCCAGGCTCCTATAAAGGCTCTGGAGCCTGGGGAGGGCGAAAAATGGCTTTAAAAAAGGGTGAACTCAGCTGGCCAGCACGCACATGCACGCTGGTCAGCTGACAGGGCAGCGCCTCGTATGCTCTGACAAATGGCTCCGTGTGCCACCCGTGGCACGTGTGCCGTAGGTTCGCCATCACTGCAATAATTAATGCAACATACGATACAGCCAGTTTTGTCTAGTGGTTAAGGCACCAGGCTAGAAACCTCTTAGGCATGATTCTAGTGAGTTCTAGTCCCACCTTAGGCATGAAAGCTGGCTAGGTGACCTTGGGCCAATTACCAGCACACTGTGAGTTCTAGTCCCAACCGAGGCATAAAAGACAGTTGGTCGACTTTGCCCCAATCACTAGGAGACAGTGACTTCTTTCTAGTCCCACCTTAGGCATAAAAGACAGCTGGGTGATTTTAGGGCAATCACAGGAGACTGTGAGTTCAAACTAACTTTGGGCCAATCACTCTCTCTCTCTCTCAACTCAATCACCTCACAGAGTTCTCATTCTGGGGAAAATAGGTGGAAGACGGTATGTGAGCTGCCACGAGTTATTTATACAAATAAATAAATATTTTGAGAGTTTAGGAACTGCCCAGCACAAATTTATATAGCCCTATATCTTTAAATCATCCCTACAATGTTCCAGGAAGTTCTTAGCCACATATAATATTAATTTATAGATGAAAACCGTGTTTTCAATTCGTCTGAAAGGTTTCCCGACTTATTTCTTATTAAGAGGCATAAATATAATTGTGTTCGCAAGCAAGCCAAACCTTTCTCAATGCACAGGTCGCTGAGATAATACAGGTTCTCCGAACACTTATGAGAAACAGTTCAATCAATGAATTAACATGTAACACGTTGTACATATAAACATCCAATTCTTTTAAAGGGAGAAGAAAGGGATGCATTTATTTGGAGATTAGAGAACTAAGATACATCTGCTTAGCAAAGGCACTCACTAAATGTCACCAATAATGAATGAATCTTATAACGATATATATATATAGAAAACCCGAACAACCAAAGACATATATATATATATATATATATATATATATATATATATATATATATATATATATATATATATATATATATATATATATATATATATATATATATATATATATATATATATATATACATACATACATACATACATACATACATACATACATACATATATATATATATATATATTTGTTTTCGTAGATTTTCACGGGTGTAGGTATGCTGGTTTTGTTGTATTCGGGTCTTTTCCCGTGTAAGGTTGAGATTGTCTTTGCAACGTTTCGGCAGGATCACACCTGCCATCTTCAAGCTGTGGGCTTAAAATGGGAACGGAGCTGCCGTCTTTCTGTAAGTCTTGGTGGGAGGGGATGGGGTGGTGGCTTTGTTTCAGTAAGTGGAATGATTGGTTGTGTGGTTGTATCATGATTGGTAGATTGGTGCTGATTGGTGCAGGCTGTGTGTGCATTGTTGTTTTGTATTTTAACGGCTTGGGTGGTGGGTGGTGTTCGTTTGTTGGGTAGGGCTGCTTTCCAGATGTTTGGTAGGCGGGAGGTATCATCACGTTTGTTCATGCTGTGGGGGTGTTTCTCTATTTCGATGGCTTCCATGATTATTCTCTTGTGGAGGTGTTCTGTTTTGGAGATTAACCTGGCTCCTTCAAAGTTGATTTCGTGTCCTGTAGCTTTAAGGTGCTGGAAAAGGGAAGAAGTTTTTTCTTTTTTTCTTACTGCATTTTTGTGTTCTGTGATGCATGCATTTATTCTCCTGTTTGTTTGCCCTATGTATATAATAGCCAACATCTTAAGAAACCCCAAAGACAAAATCCAGCTAGAAAACCAAGGAGTCTACGAAATACCATGCAAAATCTGCCCAGCAATATACATAGGGCAAACAAACAGGAGAATAAATGCACGCATCACAGAACACAAAAATGCAGTAAGAAAAAAAGAAAAAACTTCTTCCCTTTTCCAGCACCTTAAAGCTACAGGACACGAAATCAACTTTGAAGGAGCCAGGTTAATCTCCAAAACAGAACACCTCCACAAGAGAATAATCATGGAAGCCATCGAAATAGAGAAACACCCCCACAGCATGAACGAACGTGATGATACCTCCCGCCTACCAAACATCTGGAAACCAGCCCTAGCCAACAAACGAACACCACCCACCACCCAAGCCGTTAAAATACAAAACAACAATGCACACACAACCTGCACCAATCAGCACCAATCTACCAATCATGATACAACCACACAACCAATCATTCCACTTACTGAAACAAAGCCACCACCCCATCCCCTCCCACCAAGACTTACAGAAAGACGGCAGCTCCGTTCCCATTTTAAGCCCACAGCTTGAAGATGGCAGGTGTGATCCTGCCTATATATATATATATATATATATATATATATATATATATATATATATATATATATATATATATATATATATATATATATATATATATATATATATATATATATATATATATATATATATATATATATATATATATATATATATATATATATATATATATATATATATATATATATATATATATATATATATATATATATATATATATATATATATATATATATATATATATATATATATATATATATATATATATATATATTCATAAACACAGTGCTTATTTTTATAAGGAGCAACTGAGCCTGCTGAACAATGCATTCATTAAGGGCAATCTTTTAATCAGCCCAAAGTTGGCTGATTATAATCATTCAGTTGTATAATGAGTGAAGAGTTCAGGTCATTATAATTATGGCATTATGATAACATACCTTAAGAATCTTCTCTTCCTGGAGGAGTTCTCCAGCAGGAACTCCTTGGAACGCCCTCGCTTGCCTTCAAAAATGATGGATACGTTTTCCTTGGTCTCTGAATCCTCCTTATTGCTGGTAATTGTAAGGATCTCATAAGCTTGAAAGTTCAGAGAAAACATGAAGTTAAGTCTCCTAGTTTAGCCTTTCCCATTCCGTGTTTCATAGTTCAGGAGCATCTTGAGGTTTTTAAGAAGAGAATTGGGTGTGTCTAGTTGAATGAAAAGAAGGACCAGGGGAGACGTGATAGGAGTCTTCTGATATCTCAGGGGCTGCCACAAAGAAAAGGCAGTCAAGTTATTCTCCAAGGCACCTGAGGGTAGAACAAGAAGCAATGGGTGGAAACTAATCAAGGAGAGAAGCAACTTAGAACTGAGGAGAAATTTCCTGAGAGTTAAAACAATTAATCAGTGGAACAACTTGCTTCCAGAAGTTGTGAATGCTCCAACACTGGAAGTTTTTAAGAAGAGATGGGGCAACCGTTTGTCTGAAATTGTATAAGGTTTCCTGCCTAAGCAGGAGGCTGGACTAGAAGACCTCCAAGGTCCCTTCCAACTCTGTCATTCTAATTATAATTGCAACATAGATTGGATGATCATTTGTCTGAAATGGTATTGGGCAGTGATGGCGAACCTTTTTGGCACCAAGTGCCCAAACTGGAATCCTTGTGCATATGCGCACACTGGCACACTGGAAACCCAAAGATCAGCTGGCCGGCGTGCACATGGCTTTTTTGGGGCCATTTTTGGCAATTTTGGGGGCTGTTTTCATGCCATTTTGGGCCGCTTTCCGGGTGATATTTTGGGCTGTTTTCAGGCCATTTTCTTTCTTTTTCATTTATGGCACAAAAAATGCCCTGAAAAATGCCCCCAAAACAGCTTGGAAAAGGCTCGAAAAAGAGCCCCGAAAATGGCCTGTTTTTTGTCTGTTTTCCGAGCCATTTTCTGGCACTCTGGCACCCGCAAAGACCAGCTGGCCGGCACACATGTGTGCAATGGTAACGGTGCTCATACCCACAGAGAGGGCTCTGCGTGCCACCTGTGGCACGCATGCCATTGGTTCACCATCATGGGGTGAGGGTCTCCTGTTTGAGCAGTGAATTAGACTTAAAGTCTTCCAAGATCCTTTCCAATTCTGTTATTCTGCTTGGTACAGGAGAGTCCCAATTTTAATCCTTGATGTCCCCAGTGGGTTGGACTAGAGGATCTCCAAGGTCCCTTTCAGCCCTCTGATACTATGATCTCCAAGACAAGTGGGGAAACCTGGGAGAACTATTCAACCAATCTGTCCTTCTAAGAGATACTCAGTAGTTACTCTCCGCTTATGACAGCTTCTTAACTTTCTCCCCCTGTGATTCCCTGTTTATTTACAAAAAGTGCTTCACCGATGCAGGACTGAGAGTTTAAAACTTCAACGTCAACAGCTGGGGTCTCCTTCGTTTAGCCAAACTAGAACATTTAGGGAGGAAAGTCCTGGATGAACATCTGAAAGTCTGATCTCCAGAAATATATGAAATTTAAAACTCAAAAGACATAGCATTGAATTAACCTGTTGATCAGCTACCGTGAGATTTTTTTCAGTTGCTTTCTCTAAATCTCTACAAGTTAGATCAGTGTTTCTCAAACTTGGCGACTTTAAGTCCTGTGGACTTCAACTCCCAGAATCCCCCAGCCAGCATAGCTGGCTGGGGAATTCTGGGAGTTGAAGTCCACAGGACTTAAAGTCGCCAAGTTTGAGAAACACTGAGTTAGATTAAGACAACGGCATTTTCCTCTCTCTGGCCTTTCATAAGATTAGCTTATTCAACCATGCACTGAAAAATGCTCTATTTCTGGTTTTTTTTTTAGCCCGCACATCCAAAAGACATTTCTGACAAGAGGAGTCAGTGTCATGGTCCCATTTATCCCATTTCCACCCAGCGTGTCGGCTCACGAAAGTGACAGGAATAAGGCCTCAGAACTTCAGCATTTGAGGAGATGGCTAACAAAAACACTATAAGCTGAAAAGGGCATTTTGCAGTGACATCTCCTCTCATTCCTCTCAGAGTTGGAAGGGACCTTGGAGGTCTTCTAGTCCTGTTCAGATTGCAAGCCCTATACCACATCAGTACAATCTCTTCTTAAAAACCTCCAGTGATGGAGTATCGTTCCACTGATTAATTGTTCTGTCAAGAAATCCTTCCTTAGTTCTAAGTTGCTTCTCTCCATGATTAGTTTCCACCCATTGCTTCTTGTCCTGCCCTCAGGTGTTTTGTAGAATAGCTTGACTTCCTCTAATTGGTGGCAGCTCCTCAAATATTGGAGCACTGCTATCATGTCTCCCCTAGTCCTTCTTTTAATTAAACTAGAGATATCCAGTTCCAGCAACCAGTCCCCTAATCATTTTGGTTTTAGCCTCCGGTCCCCTAATCATTTTGGTTGCTCTTTTCTGCACTCTTTCTAGAGTCTCAATAATCTATTTTATAATATAGTGACAAAACTGGATGCTGTATTCCAAGTGTGGCCTTACCAAGGCCTTATAAAGTGGTATTGACACTTCAGGTGATCTTGATTCTATCCCTCTGTTTATGCAGCCTAGAACTGTGTTGGCTTTTTTGGCAGCTGCTGCACACAGCTGGCTCCTATTTAAATGGTTGTCCACCAGGACTCCAAGATCCCTCTCAAAGTCACCTCTATTGAGCCAGGTATCACCTATCCTATACCTGTGCATTTGGTTTTCCTTGTTTGTTGCACAACTTACAGGTTCGTTCTTTCAATTCCAAAATGTCATTATTGGCACAGGCCAGTTCCCGTATAATCTGCCCATCATCTTCATCTTTTGCAAGCCAGCGGTCACACTGGAAACGGAACATTTTGTCCACAAGTGAGTCTTCAATATCAATATATTCCAGATGCCAGCCTGGCGCGATTCCTGTTGGAACAAAAGAATCTTATAGCTTTGGTAGATGAAGCAATTTGATTCATACTATAGCCCAGGGATCGGCAACCTTAAACACTCAAAGAGCCACAGAGGTCCTAAACGGAAGCCCCCCCATTCAATTCTGGAGCTGACCGGAAGTCCGGTTCCCCCACCATAGAGACTCTTCCTAGCGCGGAAGTCCGGTTCCCCCACCATAGAGTCTCCTCCTAGCGTGGCATCCTTTTTCCTCTACCTGTGCTAACCGAAAGCCCTATCAATTGTGGAGCCAACTGGTGACAGGGAGCTGCAGCAGAGGGATAAAAGAGCCACATGTGGCTCCCGGTTGCTGACCCCTGCTATAGGCAGTCCTCAGATCATGACCACTAGGGGGTTGAAAAATCTGCAGACAATTCTTGACTTACAACCACAATAGAGCCTAAACATTTCTGCCTCTGCTAAGTGAGACAGTGATTAGGTTTTGCTCCATTTTATGACCTTTCTTGCCACAGTTGTTAAGTGTAACACTGCGGTTGTAAGTTAGTAACATGGTTGTTAAGTGAATTTGGTTTTCCCATTGACTATGCTTGTCAGAAGGTGGCAAAAGATGATCAGATGTCCTCAGGTCAATGCAACCTTCATAAATACAAATCAGTTGCCCTCCTTCTGAATTTTGATCCCCCAGGGGGATGCTGCAAGTGGGAAAACTAGTCCCAAGTCATTTTTTCAGTGCTGTTGTAACTTTGGACTGTCGCTAAGCGATTGGTTTTAAGTCAAGGACTACATGTACCTAGAGGTAACTAGGACAAGACATGTCCCATTTCCAATCAGAAGGCAAATTGGGGAGTGTTTTTCTCACCGCTTCTAACCTTTGTTATTCGGAACCAAATAACAGAATAACAGAGTTGGGAGGGACCTTGGAGGTCCTCTAGTCCACCCCCTGCTTAGACAGGAAACCCTACACCACTTCAGACAAATGGTTATCCAATCTCTTCTTTAAAACTTCCAGTGTTGGGACATTCACAACTTCTGGAGGCAAGTTGTTCCACTGATTAATTGTTCTAACTGTCAGGAAAAACCTGAAAGTGACTTCTGGAAGTGACAACCTGGAAGTGATTTCCAGTTTGCGCATAGGGCCGTTTTCCATGCTACGGATGCTTCAGGGAAGCCTCCTGAAGCCTCCAGAGAGTGAAAAAGAGCCCTACAGGCAAACCGGCTAATTGTCACCCTCTGGAGCCTCCAGGAGGCTTCCCTGAAGCCCCCGGAGTGCTAAAAACAGCACAACGCACAAATCGGAAGTCTGTTCCCTTCCCGTTTCTTCAGGGAAGCCTCCGGAGGGTGAAAAATGGCCAAAAAAGAAGGCTGAAGTCAGCTGGCTAGCTCACACATGCGCCCTAACAAATGGCTCCATGTGCTACCTGCGACATGCATGCCATAGGTTCGCCATCACAGGTTTAGAGTCTCCTGCTTCAGCACGGGGTTGGACTAGGAGACCTCCAAGGTCCCCTTCTACTCTTTTATTCTGTTATAATGAGGCATAGGTAGAGTGTAAGCAGGAATCCTGTTTAGCACATAGACAGATGTTGGCTTGACAGCAACTCTTGTGAGGTCTACGTGGAATGGCAATTAAGGGCTAGATAGCTAGCTTAATTATTGTACTCAGGGTCTGCTCAGCAAGTGAACACGGCCACAGGGCTCGGTTCTAGATCCTGAACTTTTTAATCTTTTGATTAATGAAGTGAAAGAGAAGGCGGAGGGCGCGCTCATCAAATCTGTAGGTGGCACCCAATTTGGGAGGGAGAGCAAATGCCTTGGAACGCTGAAATCCATCCCTAGAGAACAGAAGGGACAATAATAACAGGATTAAATTCACCAGAGGCAAATGCAAAATGCTTCATTTTAGAAAAGGATGACAAATGCTTAGGTATGGAGTGAAGGGATTTCTGGCTGGGCAAAAACACTTGTGAAAAAGAGGCTGAAAAGATAATTATTTACAGATTTTATTTTTTATTTTTTTAAAAAAGAGCCATATGGTGAAGAAGGAAATGCAATGTTAGGCTTCAACGGAAACATAATTTTGCAAAGTACAGGAAGGAATGCTTCCTCCCCCTCCCCTTTTTTTAAACTGTTTTTCCTACTGTGTCCCACTCTGGGTGCCAGAAAAACTAGGTTAGGTTCACCAAAGGATAATAGAGACAGCCCAGGGCCCTTTAAAAAAAAAGTCCTATGAAATTAAGGGCATGGAGACTAAAATGTACGAAAAATGGTAGAGTTAGTCTAGAGAAAAGAAGGAGTAAGGGAGTAACATAGCAGTATCCTTGAGGGACTGCCACAAAGAAGAGAAATCGTCCTATTTTCCAAAGCACCAGAAGGCAGGACAAGAAACAATGGATGGAAACTAATCAAGGAGAGAGAAGCAACCTGGAATTAAGGAGAAACTTCCTGAGAGTGAGAATAATTAGGCAGTGGAACGACTTCAGAAGTTGTAGGTGCTCCAACGCAGGTTTTTAAGAAGAGATTGGACACCCACTTGTCTAAAATGGCAGTGACGTGCGGTCAGGGGAGGCAAGGGAGGCGGAGCCTCACCTCTCTTCATGAAATAATAGTATATAATATTATATACTATATATATATATATAATATTATAATATTATACATCCGCCCGGGAGCTGCGGAGGGCGGAGGCAGAAATGTTGTCGGCGCTCCCAGATGACGAAGGCACAAAAACGACAGTCGACAGTCGCTTTTGTGCCTTCGTCATCCGGAAACGCCGACATTCTGCCGGGCGCGCATGGACGGAGGTAGGCAGAATGGCGCTGAGCCGATCTGGCGGGCGAGCGACCGAGGATCGGGCTGCCTCGCTCGCTCTTTCGTCCGCCCGGATCGCCTCGGTGTCGCTGTGGCTACCTCTGTCCGGGAGCTGCGGAGGGCGGAGGCAGAAATGTCCGCGTTTCCGGATGATGTCATCCGGGAGCGCCGACAACATCAGCACGGACAGAGGTAGCCACAGCGACACCGAGGCAATCCGGGTGGACGAAAGAGCGAGTGAGGCAGCCCGATCCTCGGTCGCTCGCCCACCGGATCGCCTCGCGCCATTCTGCCTATCTCCGTCCGTGCGCGCCCGGGAGCTGCGGAGGGCGGAGGCAGAAATGTGTGCCTCCAGCACACGTGGTCCCATTCCCCGCCTTCCTGATGACGTCACCAGCCTCACCAGCCATTAACCTCACAGCACGTCACTGTAAAATGGTATAGGGTGTCCTGCTTGAGCAGGGGGCTGGACTAGGAGACCTCCAAGGTCCCTTCCAGCTCTATTCTGATTGATCTTTTATTTTATTTATAGCTTCATTGATTAGCCTATATAGGCCATATCAAAGCACAAGGCTCAAACACGTATCACCAATAAAATCCCATACAAACAATTTAAAATAAGAGTAGGCTAAAATACAATAGTTACAGGATACGACACAATATAATTTAATACATAAATATGTAAAATAGAATAAAATGGCATACAATTATATTTCGGTGTCACCCTTACAATTTATCCCGTTCAGTCCCACGTATGCGGATTTCAACCGAACCATTTTATTTAAGCACTGTGCTGTGTTAAATGTTATTTTCAGCTTCTGGCTGCACATCAAGTAAGGTTTTTTTTTATATGGGGATCCCAATGGGTCATTTGTTTGATATAGAGACCAAGGTAGCGGTCTCTCACCCCTTTATACAAGCAACGATCAAATAGGATGTGAGCCAGGTCTTCTACCTCTGCTGCTCTGCAAATGCAGAGACGCTCATTGTAGGATACAGAATGTCTATTCCAATTGATCGCTTTGAAAAGACTTTGAAAGAATTGGTAATGACAGAATAACAGGCAACGTGTGTGCAAGAACTGATATCTATCCCTCCTGAATGCAGGATACACAATAATGGATTACAAGAAAAAGGTTTCAACTGAATATTAGGAAAAAATGGGTTACGGTATGAGGAGCTGGATGGTATAATAATCTATTCCCAAGAGAAGCGTTGGCCAACTTTTCATTCAAAGTCTTCAATCAGTTGGGTAGACAGCTGTCACTCAGTGCTGCTTCCGTGTCAACCCGGAAGCTGACCTGACTGAAGCCATTTTGAAGTTTCACTGTTGCCACACTGGAGCTGAGGGATAGGGAGGGGCATAATACAGACAGCTGGGGTTTTGTAGCCAAAACAAAATACTTTCCCTTGGGAACCAAGGACATTCTCACACATGGTCAGAGGAAGGAGGAGTGATGTTACCCGGCAACGTGACGGCACCCTGATTGGACCATGCGACTGATTGGGGAAAGGGAAAAACGTTTATTTTTAATTAGGTAAAAACTGTGGGAACCTTCCGGGTCGGTTTTCACCAGTTCTGTGCCAATATGGTATGTCCTAATAAAACTATTCTTCTGGTCTTTCTGGTTTTTCTTTGAAGACGTTTCGCTTCTCATCTAAGGTCAGAGTTGAAGAAGCAAACCATCTTCAAGAAAAAAAAAAAAGAAAGTCCAGTTGCTTAAGCCAGTTGCTCCCTGTCTATGGAGATTCTCAGTCATCCCGGTCATGGATGAAACTTCTTGGATGAGAGGCTTCCTGGATGAGACATTTCTTGGATGAGACTTCTTCAAAGAAGAACCAGAAAGTTCAGTCGCCTCTGGGACTTGTTGTTAAGTCACTAAATTTGTATTTAACTCTTCACAACCGCGTGGACCACAGAATGCCAGTCGTCCCTCCATCTTTCACTGCCTCCTGGAATCTGCTCAACTTCATGTTCATGGCACCAATGACCCCATCTAACCATCTCGACATCCTCTGCCATCCCCTTCTCCTTCTGCCGTCCATCTTCCACAATATCAGGGTCTTCTCCAAGGAGTCCTCTCTTCCCATTGGGTGGCCAAAGTATTTGAGCTTCAGCTTTCTCTGGTTAGCTACCACTTAAATGTACATGGGAAGCGGTGGCTCAGTGGCTAAGGCGCTGAGCTTGTCGATCAGAAAGGTCGGCAGTTCGGCGGTTTGAATCCCTAGCGCCGCATAATGGAGTGAGCTCTCGTTACTTGTCCCAGCTTCTGCCAACCTGGCAGTTCGAAAGCATGTAAAAATGCAAGTAGAAAAATAGGGACCACCTTTGGTGGGAAGGGAACAGCGTTCTGTGCGCCTTCAGGGTTTAGTCATGCTGGTCACATGACCCCGGAGACAGCGCTGGCTCTTCAGCTTTGAAATGGAGATGACTGCCCCCTAGAGTCAGGAAGGATTAGCACATAAGAGAAAGAAGGACTAGGGGAGACATGATAGCAGTGTTCCAATATCTCAGGGGTTGCCACAAAGAAGAGGGAGTCAAACTATTCTCCAAGGCACCTGAGGGTAGAACAAGAATCAATGGGTGGAAACTAATCAAGGAGAGAAGCAACTCAGAACTGAGGAGAAATTTCCTGACAGTTAGAACAATTAATCAGTGGAACAGCTTGCCTCCAGAAGTTGTGAATGCCCCAACACTGGAAGTCTTTAAGAAGATGTTGGATAGCCATTTGTCTGAAACGGTATAGGGTTTCCTGCCTAGGCAGGGGGTTGGACTAGAAGACCTCCAAGGTCCCTTCCAACTCTACTATTGTATTGTATTGTATATGTGCGAGGAGAACCTTTACCTTTTTAAATGTACATGTGCTTTCTTTTAGAGAAAACAAGCTTTTAAAAAAATAGAAATCACAGTATCCTTTGTATTTGGATGGAGCATAATCTTTTTTTATATTGTTTATTTATAGATTTTTTCCTTCTTTAAGCTACATAGATGCTTAATGAGCAGTGTATGGTCTGTATCCATTTGTTCACACAAAGTATTAATAATTGCTCGTGAAAGTAATGTTCATAATAACAACCATAATTAAAATACTAATAGTTGCTTCTTTGTGATAAAACTCTTACCTTATTAACTTATAATATTAATGCTATTAGCATTAATGCTAATACTAGTAATCAAAATAATAATACTGGTAATAACAACTATAGTACTAATACTGATATTTTCTTATATATAATACAATTTGTTAGATTCTTTTCTTATATACATATTATTAATCTTTCATCTCCTAATTTCCACCTCTTTTCTCCAACCGTTGAGAAAAGAGTTCAACCATTAGGAAATATTCTGTTTCTTCCTTATAATTAATGTTAATCTATCCATCTCTGCACTATCTAATATTTTTCTAATTATACTTTCATCCGTAGGTATATCTTCATTTTTCCAGTGTTGTGCAAATACAATTCTCTCTGCTGTCAACATGTCTATAATTAAATATGTAGTCCCTTTGTTATAGTTTTCTGGTAATAGACCTAACAAAAATATTTCTGGTTTTAGATCTATATGTTGTTTTATCATTTTGGATAGAGCATAATCTTGAGCTTGTGTAACACTTCCAAGACAAAAAAAGTGGGAAGTGCTCTATCCAAAAATAAAATGGATTTAAAAAAGAAAGAAAGAGATACAATTGAATTATAGGTAGTCCTCAACTTACAACCACAATTGAGCCCAAAATTTCCATTAACTAAGCCACACAGGTGTTAAGTGAGTTCTTCCTCGTTTCACACCTTTTCTTGCCACCGTTGTTAAATGAATCGCTGCCGTTGCTATGTTAGCAGACTGTTGTTAAGTGAGTCTGGCTTCTCCTTTGATTTCGCTTGTGAGAAGATTGCAAATGGCGATCATGTGTCCTCAGGACACTGCAACCGTCATAAATGCGAACCACTTCCCAAGCGTCTGAATTTTTGATTACATGACTGTGGGGATGCTGCAACAGTTGTGAGTGCGAATAACGGTCACCGGTTGCTTTTTTTCAATGTCATCGTCA
Source organism: Natrix helvetica (assembly GCF_964273705.1). NCBI lineage: Eukaryota > Metazoa > Chordata > Lepidosauria > Squamata > Natricidae > Natrix > Natrix helvetica. Next base: position 8,898,009 of record NC_138552.1, read on the forward strand.
CTTCGGTCACTAAATGAATGGTTGTAAGGCGAGGACTACATTTAATCAAAGAAAGCTCAATTGACTTTTCCTCTCTATCTAATAAGGTCCCCGCTCTGTTTTTAAAGAAGTTGTGAGGTCTACAACTCAAGGCTTTGAGAGCAGTGGTGGGATGCAAAGTTTTTTGCTGCCGGTTCTGTGGGCGTGGCTTTGTGACTGTGGTGTGGCTTTGTGGGCGTGGTGTGGCTTGGTGGGCGTGGCAGGGGAAGGATACTGCAAAATCCCCATTCCCTCCCCACCCCACTAACCTGCTTTCCAGCTCTGTTCTCCTGTTCAGGGCAACAAAAGAAGATCAGCTGGGAGGCAGCAGGGGCGTGGCCAGCCTATTTGCCGGTTCTCCGAACTACTCAAAATTTCCGCTACCGGTTCTCCAGAACCTGTCAGAACTGGCTGAATACCACTCTGTTTGAGAGGCTGTCCCTTAAAATGAACCCTAACTTGTGGACTTTACCTTTGTTGTCGTGCCAGATTCGCACTTTGCAGAGATCCCCAAGACTGAAGATGTCAGGAAAATAGAAGACATCCAGCTGGTTCTTTTCAAACTTGTTGGACTTGTTTGATTCCTTCAAAGCCAAGGTCCCACTGTCCCCGTTCTCTCCCCAAATAATCATGGAGACATTCGCATCGGTTCCAGCACCTGCAGGGAAGCAGTGAGAAGAGAAACGGCCGTCAGAAGACATCTATGGAGCTTCTCCATCATCCAGTTGTCCCAAAGATGCTTTTTCAAAAGGCAACCGTGTCAGAGAATTTATGACTGGCAGAGACAAGGTAACAAGGGCAGTCAATGAATAGGGCTTAGTAACAAGGGCAGCCAATGGGAGCCGAGACAGTAAGGAGCCTGGGCGTGGCTTAGCTGTGCTAAGCTCTGAGAACTGAAACTGAAACTAGTCTACTGCTGGAACTGAAACCAATCTCCTCTCTACCACGTTGGAAGAATCACTCTTCATTTCAGGCCTTCAGCCATCTTTACTTTTGGATCTTTGGCCTGCCACACTTTCCATTATTCTACTATGCATTTTCTATTGTGGGAAAATGGGAGATGGGGATTGTACGGAGTGAGATGCGATGTAGCCATAGCAAAATTCTTTCTAGAAAGCCAAGGTCATCCTTTGCCTCTGCACTGCTGTACCTGACCAGAATTGGATGGGTGGAAGCTGCCAGCATGGCAGTGGGAGATTGGACCATGTGATGGACTTGTGGGTGTGGGAGCAAGATCTTGAACTTTCAACTGAGTGGGGAAAACCGGGAAGCTTTCAGATTCAGGTTTTCCCAGATGTGCCATTGGAACTTTGAGCAGTACTTTGCCTCGGACTCTGATTTAATTTTGGATGCTATTAGGAACCCTGACACTTGGTATTGTATATATGTCTCGTGTGTTATATGTATATAAAGAGAAGTTAATGAATCCTGCTGCATCAGTTACCTCTGGATTTTATTTCTGCAACAAACTCTGACAAACTGGAAGTTCTTAGTTATTTTTCCTTGAAATGAAGCTTCTTGGATGAGAAGAGAAACCTTTTCAAAGAAGGGGGGAAAAAACCAAGAAAGTCCAGTTGACTTTTCGAAAAGCATCTTGGGGGTGTCAGAAGATGTCCATGAGGGAGCTGCAAGTCTATAGACAGAAATAAATAGGATGGGATTCTCATTTAATGTCGAATCCACAAAGGGTTTGAAGCGACGTCTCTAGTTGCCCGTTTTGGACTGTTGATGTAATTCTTGTCTGTTAAGTAGGCAACTCTGTACATTTCAGCAGTGGATTGGACAAGTAAAAAGAGAAGAAGGCTCCAGAGGCCACCCTGCATGAAACAGACTGAGGGCCTTGCTAGCTACAAATGAATTTAGACCGGACAGTTTTCCTCCTGGGTCAAGTTCAGCTCAGCAACATCTCTGAAGTCGCTTTCAGAAATATAAAGGATGATGGGAACCGTATCCTCTGCTATTACAGGTCCATCCAACTAGTAAACCTCCTCTCCTTCTCTTCCTCCTCCTCTTCTCCTCCTCCTTCTCCCCTTCTCCTTCTTCTTCCTCTCCTCTTCTCCTCCTCCTCTTCTTCTCCTCCCCCTCCTCTCCTCCTCCTCTTCTTCTGTTCCTCTCCCCTTCCCCTCCTTCTCCTCCTTCTCCCCTTCTCCTTCTTCTTCTCCCTCTCTTTTCCTCATCTCCTCCTCCTCTTCCTCCTTTCCTCTTCCCCCTCCTCTCCTCCTCTTCTTCTGTTCCTCTCCCTCTCCTCCTCCTCTTCCTCTATTCCTCCTCTTCTTCTCCTCCCCTCCCCCTCTCCTCTTCCTCCTCTTCCTCTCCTCCTCCTTCTCCTCCTTCTTCTTCTCTTACTCCTCTCCCTCACTGCAAATCTACACTGTAGTTTCATAAATTATTACGAAGCCCACATTCCTATTTCCAGAAATAGTCGATCATTTGTTTCCGAGGAGCAGGTAGGGTACAGCTAGCAAAACAATGGCTTAACTTAAGTAAGCATCAGGAATGAATGGAGTTATAAGCTGTGTTTGCAGAACATGGTTAATTAAGGACCAAATGAAACGACTTTCTGGATTCCTACAGGATGTAAAATTAAAGTAATTCTAACTGGAATATTATAAATGCACAACATTAAACAAAAACTGGGACATTATAAATGCATTTGCTGAAAGTAACTATAGCCCAAGGAAGAAGAGGGGCATTTAATGCTTGAGGAGAGAATCTTGGCCTTTTCAACTACTTTCAATTTTTACATCATTTGATAAGCACTGTCAATATTTGAGATTAATATCTGCCAATATTTCAACTTGAGCTGGAGCAAAATATATCCTCCAACCTATCCAGAGGACTTAAGAGAAAAATCCCCGAAGAATTTCAGTCTCTCTCAGCTACTGAGATCTCCTCCAAAGCTTGACACATCCTTAGTTTTATATCAGGTTTTGTCTCAAGCAAAATTCGAAGACTCGGAATAAAACCTAAGAAGCCCCCAAAGCATTTTGATAAAGTTCTCCAGGGCTATTTGCCTTTTCCAAAGATCATGCTGGTTTTGCTTCTAAAGCTAATACATGGTGTTGTGGCCTGCAAGTGGCCAGTGGAGCTGGCAGCAGATTCGGAGAGTGAGGAGGTTGGGGAGGAACATGGGCCAGTCCTGGAGTCTGGGGAAGGCTCTGATGAGGACTCTGTGTTGGAGGCAGAGAGGGGGCCAGAGCCATATGCCAGTGATCAGCTGCCTTTGGAGTCGGACACCAGTGAGGCAGAGGAACAGCTGGAGCCTGTTCCCAGTGTGCGCATGCACAGAGTTGCCAGACAAAGGGAACGGCTAAGGAACAAGGGTCGGTAAAATGAGGACCAGTTGGTGGGGGCAATGTTGTGGCCTGCCAGTAGAGCTGGCATCAGTCGGACAGTGAAGAGGTTGGGGAGGAACATGGGCCAGTCCTGGAGGCTGGGGAAGGCTCGGATAACGGCGCTGCATTGGAGGCAGAGAGAGGACCAAGGCCTTCGGAGCTAGACAGCAGTGGGGCAGAAGAACAGCTGGAGCCTGTTCCCAGTGTGTGCATGCGCAGAGCTGCCAGATGTAGGGAACAGCTAAAGAACAAGGCTCGACTTGGGAGTAAGGCCACAGGTGGACGATGAATGGCCCCTCCCATAGGGAATAAAAGAGGAGCAAAAGGGGAGTGGAGTTTCCAGGAGACAATTAATTCATTCCTGAATTTTTGCCAAGTATTGCGGCATCTGAAAGATATCAGCCTGGCCACTCTCCAAGCCCGATAAAGGTCGGTAATTGTGAACTATCTTGAAAGACTGTGGGAGAGGAAAGACTTTGCTGGAGAGGGATTCACTGTCAATTAAATAAAAGGGGTTTATCGGGGCGAGGACTCGGCTTCGTACTGCTGGGGAAGCCTAGGTCAGAACAGGTAGTCCTTGACTTATGACCACAATTTCTGTTGTTAAGTGAGACAAATGTTAAGGCAGTTTTGTCCCATTTTACGACCTTGCCTGCCACCATTGTTAAGCGAATCACTGCAGTTGTTCACTTAGTCACATGGTTGTTAAGTGAACCTAGCTTCCCCCTTGACTTTGCTTGTCAGAAGATCGCAAGAGGGGATCACCTGACCCCGGGACACTGCGACCGTCACAAATATGAACCAGTTGCCCAGTGGCCGAATTTTAATTGTGTGACCCTGGGGATGCTGCAATGGTTGTAAGTGTGAAAAATGGCCATGTCACTTTTTCCAGTACAGTTGTATCTTCGAACGGCTACTAAATGTAAGTCGAGGACTACCTCTAACGTGGTGACAATAGAATTGTACATGAGGGTCTTCAGTTCCCAGGTATTTTCAATATGAACGCACCTCCGATATTGCTGGTTTTCACCTGAATGATGTACGTCGTTTCTTCCATCATCAGCTCATCATTGATCATCGCTGCAATCTCACACTCGAGGGTCAGATTGTCCCCCCACTGTTTGGAGAGCCAGTCGCTGTAGGTAAATGTGGCAACCTCTTGAGTGGACAAGTTCTTCATGGTGACCTAGGAAAAACCACCAACCGAATGAATTCCAGCTGCAGGCGAAACTACACAACCCAGACGATGAGGGAACTGAAGGTTAAAACATGTAAAGAACAGTTGCTGGAATTGGATATGTCTAGTTCAGGGGTCAGCAACCTGTGGCTCTGGAGCCACATGTGGCTCTTTCATCCCTCTGCTGCGGCTCCCTGTCGCTGGTCAGCTCCACAATTGATGGGGCTTTCAGTTAGGACAGGTAGAGGAAAAAGGATGCCGTGCTAGGAGGAGACTCTATGGTGGGGGGAACCAGACTTCCGGTTAGCAGAGGAAAAAGGACACTGCTGTAGGAGGAGACTCTATGGTGGGGGAAGCGGACTTTTGGTTGACTCCAGAATTGAATGGGGAGCTTCCAATTAGGACCTTTGTGGTTCTTTGAATGTTTAAGGTTGCTGACCCCTGGCCTAGTTTAATGAAAAGAAGGACTAGAGGTGACATGATAGCAGCCTTCCAATATCTTAGGGGCTGCCTCAAAGAAGAAGGAGTCAAACTATTCTCCAAGGCACCCGCGGGCAGGACAAGAAGCAATGGGTGGAAACTAATCAAGGGGAGAAGCAACCTAGAAATAAGGAGGAATTTCCTGACAGTGAGAACAATTAATCAATGGAACGCATTGCCTCCAGAAGTTGTGAATGTTCCAAAACTGGAGGCTTGTAGGAACAGATTGGATAACCATTTGTCTGAAGTGGTGTAGGGTTTCCTGCCTGAGCAAGGGGTTGGACTAGAAGACCTCCAAGATCCCTTCCAACTCTGTTATTCTCTTCTCTTCTGTTTTGTGGCAAGGAGGTACTCTCCTCAACTTAACCACCATTCATTTAGTGACTGTTCAAAATTACAGCAGCACTGAAAGCAGCGACTTATGACTGTTTTTCACACTTACAACCGTTGCAACATCCCCATGGTCACATGATCAAAATTCAGATGCTTGGCAACTGGCATTTATTTATGACGGTTGCAGATTCCTGGGGTCACAAGCAATGGAGGGATTCAGCCAATTCGCACCTCTTCGGGAGAACTGGTTGGTAACTTTCTAAGCAGTTTGGAGAACCGGTGGTTGGAAGAAATCTCCTGTTTTTTCCCACTCTACAGGGCTAATCCTGTAAGGAAGGCAGGAAGGAGACATTCTGGTATTGTTTCTAGCCTCATCTTTATTGCCCTGCTTACAGAAACTGCCTCTCCGGTTAACCCTTGCTACATTGTAACAGCTCAGGCGAAGCGCCCATCAACCTGAGTGACGTTGAGTTGGCCACGCCCAACCAGTCACATGACCACCGAGCCACGCCTACCCAGCTGGTCATTAGGGCAGAGGACCGGTTGTTAAATTATTTGAATCCCACCACTGGTCACAAGATCACTTTTTTGCGACCTTTTCACAAGCGAAGTCAACGGGGAAGCCAGATTCACTTAACAACTGCATGATTGTGGATTTAGTAACCAACTTCGAATGGTTACTAAATGAATAAGCAAAGGACAGCCAGTGCTTATCAATATGGAGATGGTAGAGTTTTGTCTTATGCAATTCTTTCCATTGTCAATTGAGTTTGACATCTTAATGCAACCCTGGGATTGATGCATTCCACATTATAGTGAGTACCCCTACTATCCATCCATCAATCCAGCGATGCTCCTACCCACATCCACACCCACACCCACACCCACAAACACTATATTGCCAAAGGTACTCGCTCCCCCATCCAAATAATCAGAATCAGGCGTTCTGATCACTTCCATGGCCACAGGTGTATAAAACCAAGTCCCTAGGCATGCAGACTGTGTTTACAAACATTGGTGAAAGAATGGGTCACTCTCAGGAGCTCAGTGAATTCCAGTGTGGAACTGTGATAGGATGCCACTTGTGCAACAAATCCAGTCGTGACATTTCCTCGCTCCTAAATATTCCACAGTCAACTGTCAGCTGTCTTATAAGAACGTGGAAGTGTTTGGGAACGACAGCAACTCAGCCACGAAGTGGGAGGCCACGTAAACTCGTCCAACATCAGTGTGTGACCTCACAAATGCGCTTCTGGAAGAATGGTCACAAATTCCCATCAACACACTCCTCAACCTTGTGGACAGCCTTCCCAGAAGAGTTGAAGCTGTTATAGCTGCCAAGGGTGGACCGATGTCATATTGATCCCTATGGATTAGGAATGGGATGTCCCTTACAGTAAATTCAGATGCGAGTAAAGGCAAGTGAGCAAATACTTTTGGCAATATAGTGTATTTAACTGCAGCTAGTCCTCATTTTACAACAGTTCAGTTAGTGACCGTCCAAAGTTACACTGACAAAAGTGACTTAGGGCCAAAAGTCTGTGGAGATTCTCAGTCCTCCAGGCCATGTTGTCCCAAAGGTGCTTTTTTCAGGAGGCAACTGGACTTCCTTGTTGTTGTTTTTCTTTTGAAGACATTTCGCTTCTCATCCAAGAAGCTTCTTCAGTTCTGACTGGATGGTGGGGAATGGAAGGATGTATATTCCTTGCAAGACAGCTGGTCATTTGCATCCTTTCAGAGGGTCCTTGAGGCCACTTGGAGGGTTGTCTGTGCCCTCAAGGTCACCTGGGTGGTGCTCCTGGTTTCTGTAATCTGGATTAACCCCTCCCCCCTGGAAATCCATTCCTACTCCCACACTATTCAAAGTTAAACCTCCAGGTGCTTCAAAGAGCCTCTAAAAGGATGCAAATGACTATGAAGCGGTATATGAGTCTTAGTGCTAGTGCTAGTTACTGTGTTTTCCCCGAAAATACGACCTGTCCTGAAACTAATGCCTTGCCACATTTTTCGCTTGGGCAAAAATATAAGGCCACCCCCGAAAATAAGCCCCCTGGACAATTCCCCCTCCAGCCAGGCAGAGCACCACTCACCGACCTAGCGGTATCCCAAAAGCACCAACCCACAACCATAGAGCGCACTCCTAGAGCGCCCACTGCTGGAAGATTCGGCAGCTGAGTTTTGGAGTTTGGAAGCCGGAGAAGAAGTTATGCTTGGAGCGTGGCAGGGGCGGAACAGGCGCTCGTGCAACCTCCCTCTCCAGAGGGGCAGAGCTGCATGCACTGACCTAGGGGGTATCCTGAATGTGCCAACCCGCGGGAGCTGGGGGGCGGGCAGAGCGCCACGTGGCTTGGCACCTTAGGGATACCCCCTAGGTCAGTGAATGGCGCTCTGCCTGACTGGAGAGGGGGTTTGCCTGGTGGCTGATATTGAATGTGGTCACCTCATGACTGCTTCGCCCCTTCGGGAGCCAGTTTGCAAGGGAGCCGCTGCCTGGCAACCCCAAAACAATAAGCCCTCCCCTTATAATAAGGCCAAGGCCATATTTTGTGGGGCAAAAGAAAATAAGAAAACACGTATCATCTGCCTCTATCTTCTGTCTATCTACAATATCTATCTATCATTGTCTATCTGTTTCTCTATCTGTCTATATTCTTTCTCTTTATCCATCCATCCATCCATCTATCTATCTCTGGTTCATTGGTTAGAATGGAGTATTGCAGGCTGACTCTGCCCACTGCCAGCAGTTCGATTCCCAGATTCAAGAATGACTCAGCCTTCCATCCTTCCGAGGTTGGTAAAATGAGGACCCAGGTTGTTGGGGGCAATAGGCTGACTCTGTAACCTGCTTAGAGAGGGCTGTAAAGGGCTGTGAAGCAGTATATATAGTCAGAATAGAATAGAATAGAATAGAATAGAATAGAATAGAATATCAGTTGATAGTCAAGGTTACAAATAAGCTATCAAATCATACTAGGAAACAAATAAAACAATATAAATATGTAAAGATACAAGCAACATGGTTATAGTCATAAGTGGGAAGAGATAGATACTAGGAAGGAAGAGAAGAATAGTAGTAATACATTCTTAGTAAATTATTCACAGTGTTGTGGGAATTAGTTGTTAAGCAGAATGATGGCATTCGGGGGGAAACTATCAAGTGCTATTGCTACTAATTTATTAACTGCAGTGATTTGCTTAACAAGGGAGGCAAGAAAGGTTGTCTCACTGAACAACAGAAAGATTGGGCTCAGTGGTGGTCGTAAGGCAAGGACTAGCTATATTGTCATGGACCTGAAACCAGGAAAGCACAGATCGGTGTTCCATGTATCTGCCTAGCAACCAGAATGATCAGGCCGAAGCTTTAATTGGCTTCCCTATCTTTACTTAGCGCTGGCAGTGCACCATCTGTGCGCTACCCCCACAATGACGTCCGTATGTCTATGTTCTGATGTGCCCCCACTCGAAATTGATGTGAGGCCAGATCGGTTTTCATGCTACAGTTTTTGAAACTGACTGAGAGACAATTCGGAGTATGTGTATTTCATGGGTTTAGGAGGAGCTGTCGTACTCCAGAATCTCATGGGTACAGATCAGGGGTGAGAAACCAGTGGGCCGTTTATATTTTGACCCGGCTCCCAAACACGATAAGCCCTTTGTCATTAATGAAACGTTCCCTTGATTAGGCATACCAGTTGTCTGCCACAGCTGTTCATCTTCGCCCCCTGCCTTTTAACCACAGAGCCAGGGTGCGGCTTCGCTAGCAGCGGTGGCTCTTCCATCCCAAGGACCGGCCCATAGATTTCCACTAATCTCCTCTCCTCTGCCTTCTGCACATCCACGTGTCAGAATGGGGAGGCTACATTTTCTCTGGCAGAAGGCTGCAGGAGGCCGTCGCAGCCGAAAACGGAGCCTTGACGAATGATGCCGAGCTGGCCACGGCCACCCTGGGAATGCCCATCATGGCCACACCAGGCCCCCCAGCTCTCCCAGAGTTCAAACAAAATCCTGATGTGGCCTTCAATGAAATCAAGTTTGACACCCTGGACTAGAAGACCTCCAAGTGGTGGGTTGCTCCCAGTTTCAGCCCGGTTCAGCCAAACCGGTAGTAGTGGCGGCGGGAGGCAAGACACTTCTGCGCATGCACAGAAGCGTGCCTGAACCAGTAGTAAAAATATTTGCAACTCACCACTGGACGAGTACTAGCACTGGACTTAAAATGGAAGAGGCAAACAGCTGATTACTTTTCCTTTCTACCTTTTGCAACTGTTTGCAGATTTCTTCCTTTCCCTCTTTTTATTTGAGGCTTTAGGGATGCCTGCTAGGCCCAAAATTGGGTGCAGAGTGGTGCGGCACCTCCCCCCCTCCGTGGTCCATTTTTGGTCCCAGGAGGCTTCAGGGAGGCCTGTTATGCACAAAATGGGGTGAGTGGGAGTCACAAGCATGCACAGGGGGCAGGCGCATTGCATTGTGGGTGTGGCAGTGGTGGGTTGCAGGCAGTACGCCCCGGTATGGTCATACCGGAGCCTGCCCGGAGCACCGGATACCGTTCCGGTATGGTGCTCCTTACCTGTCTTTTAAGGCGTCCGCGCTGGGGTGTGGGCACGAAAACAATTTCGGCACACGAGGACAAAAAAGATTAGCCATCCCTGTTCCAGGCTGCGGTCTATATGGGAAAAACCCAGAAAAGGAAACTTCAGAACGGAAACAAATACCTCCATATTTTTCCCAAGGAAAAATATCTAGAAATATTCAGGGTCCACTGAATTTTTGGCGCCTTGCTGGCCGTTAGAACAGTTTTCATCGGATTAGAGGATTACAGTTTAGGAAAAGTAAGATTTCGAAAACAAAACTGCTTAATACTGATCTGCATACGGAGCCCAGCTGGAGAAGAGAGTCATCATTCATGCATTCGTTTCTTGGACAGCTCTCGATCTTCACTGCATTTACGACAAAAAACAACAGCCAAGAGAATTTTCAATACAGGCAGTCCTCGACGTACGACCACAATTGAGCCCAAAATTTATGTTGCTAAGCGAGGCACTAGCTAAGTGAGTTTCGCCCCTTTTGCTACAGATGTTAAGTGAATCAGCTTCAAGTTGCTAAAGTTAGAAACACGGTTGTTAAATGGATCTGGCTTTCCCATCGACTTTGCTTGTCGGAAAGACACTGCAACCGTCACAAATATGAGTCAGTGGCCAAGCATCTGAATTTTATGCACGTGACCATGGAGATGCTGCAACGGTCATAAGTGTGAAAAGCAGTCATAAGTCACTTTTTTCAGCACCGTTGTAACAAGTCACCAAACGAACTGTTGTCCCGAAGGTGCTTTTTCAAAAGGCAACTGAACATCCTTTGTCCTTGAAGACGTTTCGCTTCTCATCCAAGAAGCTTCTGAAGATCAGTCAAAACCGAAGGAGGTTCTTGGATGAGAAGAGAAATGTCTTCAAGGACAAAGGATGTCCAGTTGCCTTTTGACAAAGAGGCTTTTTTTCAAGAGGCAACTGGACTTTGTGGTTTTTCTTTGAAGGCATTTCGCTTCTCATCCAAGAAGCTTCTTCAGCTCTGACTGGATGGTGGGGAACGGAAGGATTCATGCTCCTTGCAGACAGCTGGTCATTTGCATTCTTTCAGAGGGTTGTTGAGGCCACTTGGAGGTTTATATCTGTGTCCTCGGGGTCACTTGAGTAGTGCAAGCGGGTGTGGAGCCTTCTTAGAACTTCTGAAAGCATTTGCACTACTGACCCTGAGGACACAGGCAAACCTCCAAGTGGCCTCAACGACTCTCTAAAAAGAATGCAAATGGCCAGCTCTCTGAAAAGAATATAAATCCTTTCCTTCCCCACCATTCAGTCAGAGCTGAAGAAGCTTCTTGGATGAGAAGTGAAACGTCTTCAAAGAAAAAGAGCATGAAGCAAACTCCTTGTCCCGACAAAAAAAAAAACCTTTTATTCATTGACTGTGAATTCTGCTCATTCGCATCCAGCAAAGTCTTTCAAGGGAGGATTTACAGTCACAGACCTTCTCTGGCTTGGAGAGCTGCCAGGGCGATATCTGCGACACTTGGCAAGGAGCCTCGGAAAGTCACGAACCGATTAAGCAAACTAATTGTCTCCTGCAAACTCCACTCCCCTTTCGCTCCTCTCTTATTTCCTCTGGGAGGGGCCATTCATCATCCACTTGTGGCCTTACTCCCAAGTCATCACCTGTTCTTTAGCTGTTCCCTTCGTCTGGCAACTCTGCGCATGCGCACTGTGGGAACAGGCTCCAGCTGTTCCTCTGCCTCACTGATATCTGACTCTGAAGGCAACTGATAACTGGGATATAGCCGTGGCCCCCTCTCTGCCTCTGACGCAGAGCCCTCATCAGAGCCTTCCCCGGACTCCAGGACTGGTCCATGTTCCTCCCCAACCTCCTCACTCTCCAAATCTGCTCCCAGCTCTCCCAGCTGCTGGGGGGGGGGGGCACAACTATGCATGCGTTTTCCTGTCTGCGTAGATACAGTTCTAAAAGAAACATAATTGGTTAACCAAAGTGAAAATGAACTGAGTTTAAATGATCCTTTCTAAAACTGCAGACGTTGAAAACGTCTGCCACTACCACCAAATATGAAACATTCTTTTTTAAAAAGTCCACAGCAACTATGTTTTCCCGAAGGAGACGACCCCTCCCACTTAAAAATGTGGATTTGTGATGGATACCAGGTGCCCTGGCATGCTGCCAGCATGATTTTCTCATAACGTCTAATAGCAGAGCGTCCATTGAGGGAAATTATATGTTACACTTGGCTATTTTCCTTTCCTTTCCATTCCTTGTTTTTTTGACAGACCTCCTTGGTCTTCCTTTCTGCCAAGATAAGGGAGAGGGGGGAAAAAAGAGGGAATGTTATCAAAACGTATCCCCTTGCCAAGAAGAGAAGAGATATCTCTTGTGCCTGTTCCAAGTCCTCAACCACAATAAATAGGATATATTTAGATGGCCTCCGAAGGAAGAAGCCACTGGAATCAGGAGCACAGATCATTTCGATGGTGTGATTAAAGCACAAGCACATCTTCAGCGCAACAGATGGAGCCAGGACAGATTCGTTTCCTGTCTCACCCGCCAGAAAAAGAAAATTGTTCTATCCTCTGTGCCGAGTTTTTTTTTCTTTTCTTCAGGAACTCAAGGCTGCATATGTCTATGGCAGGGATCAGCAACCTGTGGCTCTGGGGCCACATGTGGCTCTTTCGTCCCTCTCCCTGTCACCGGTCGGCTCCACAATTGATAGGGTTAGGGTTAGAGCTTTTGGTTAGGACAGGTAGAGGGAAAAGGATTTCGTGCTGGGAGAAGACTATGGTGGGGGGAACCAGACTTCCGGTTGGCAGAGGAAAGAGGATGCCTCACTATGAGGAGACTCTATCAGAAGGAAGGGAGGGAGGAAGGGAGGAAGGAAGGAGAGAGGGAGGGAGGGAGGGAGGAAGGAAGGAAGGAAAGAACTAAAGGAGGAGGAGGAGAGGAGAAGGACTGTGGGGTCCTTGGTGTTCTCTGAAGTTAGTTGTTTTCTTGCAGACATTTCATTACCCAACTAATGAGTGCTAGAAGGGAGTAGGGCCGTGATGGCGAACCTATGGCACGCGTGCCACAAGTGGCACGTGGAGCCATTTGTCAGGTCATGCGAGGCGCTGCCATGTCAGCTGGCCAGCGCGCATGCGCGCGCTGGCCAGCTGAGTTCACCTTTTTAAAAGCTATTTTTCGCCTTCCCCAGGCTCCAGAGGCTTTATAGGAGCCTGGGGAGGGCGAAAAGAGCCCCCCCCGCCCCCCTGGAGGCTTCAGGGACCGTCCCTGAAGCCTTCGGAACGCTTAAAACCACCCTCCGAGCAAACCGGAAGTGACTTCCGGGTTGCTCGGAGGGTCGTTTTAAGCGCTCCGAAGGCATCAGGGAAGCCTCTGGACAGTCCCTGAAGCCTCCAGAGGGCCTCCGGGGGGTCGGGAGAGGCTCTTTTCGCCCTCCCCAGGCTCCTATAAAGCCCCTGGAGCCTGGGAAGGGCAAAAAAAAGTAAAAATGGGGGGGTCGCGCGTTGTGCGCGCATGCGCACTGTGGGGGTCGCACGTTGCATTATGGGTGCGGCATACCCGCACTCGACCCCCCTGCGCTCCCCCCCACTTGTGGCATGCTAGCCAAAAAAGGTTCGCCATCACTGGAGTAGGGTTTGTGAAAAGGAGGACGAGGAGGAGGAGGAGGAAGAAGAAAAGAAGGAGAATAGAAGAAGGACTGTGGGGTCCTTGGTGCTCTCTGAGATTTTGTGGTTTTCTTGAACTTTAACTTTAACTTTTATTTGATTATTGAAGATGTTTCATTACCCAACCAGGTGACATCATCAGTGCTAGAAAGGAGTGAGGTTTGCAGAGAGGAAGGAAGGAAGTGAGAGGAGGAGGAGGAGGAGGAAGAGGACTGTGGGGTCCTTGGTGCTCTCTGAGATTGGTGGTTTCCTTGCAGACGTTTCCTTGTCAAACTAAGTAACATCATCAGTGCTAGAAGGGAGTGGGGTTGGTGGAGTAAGAGGAGGAGGGATGTGGGATCTTTGGTATTCTCTGAGATGGATGGGGCTTTTTGCAGATGTTTTATTACCCAATAGGTATCATCATCAATGCTAGAAGGATGAAAGAATATGGATATTCTACCTGTTCCAGAAACCAGTCAGGGCGGCATCCGGTCCCGTCTGTCCTTATTCGCATCTTCTTGAGTGGCGCAATATCTGGGATTTCCATGATGAAAGTATCCTTTTGGCCAATTTCAAATCTGGAAGAGAAGAGACATTTGCTGATGTCTGGCTTGTCACCTGAGAAGACATCAACCAGATGCTTTTAAGTGCATGGGATTTAAGTGCCGGAATTCCTTAGATACAGCTTGGCCAAATTGGAGAAAGTTGGAGTACAACATAGGATAACCACTTGCATGTTGTTATTCTGAAAGATTAAAAAATGTCCACGCCTTTGTCATTTGTCTACATCAATTTTTTTCCACAGCTTTTTTTTTAAAGACTAGCTGATAACCTGGCGTTGTCCAGGTATTTATTTATAGGGGGGGAAATGTCCGGACCAAACGTAATTTCTAATGTTGGGTTTTCCCCCTTACCAGAGGGAGCCCCCTTGTGGAGTACTGTGAAGCCGCTACCATGGCAGCTCCACTGCGCTGTACAGTAGAGGCCATTTTACGACAGTACAGTAGAAGCCATTTTAAGGCATAACAGGCTGTATCTTAACAGAACACCATGCCCTGGGGAGTTTTACGGGTGTCTTAGCCCCACAATAGTTGTTTCTAGAGATTAAGTCACCTGTGTACGAAGTTTGGTTGAAATTGCTCCAGTTATGCTGGAACACACACACACATGTATGTATGTATGTATGTATGTATGTATGTATGTATGTATAAGAAGATGTAGCATCTAGCCAGATGTGGCAGAACCTCTGAAATCTAAGTAAGGTTGGGCTTGGCTAGTACTTAGCTGGGAGATGATTAGGACATCCCAAATTTGGTAGGGTGGGAAGTCCACCCCCATCTCTTTAGGCAATGGGAAAATCAATTCTGTAGGATTGCCCAAAACCACATAGCTAGGTCCCTGAGGTCACCAGGAATTGAGTCAAGGAACCGTTAATTTGGCAACATTTAACTGGAAATACAGTACCCCGTAGTATGCCTGTGGGCAAACATCTAGCTAATGGTTCTTTATAATTTCACTTCAGAGATATACAGAAGTATACACAAGTACAGAATTAGGTAGTGCCTGGCTCAATAGTAGTAACTGTGACAGGGATCTTGGAGTCCTAGTGGACAATCAGATTGGAAGGAATCTTCAGGTATGGATTAACGGAAGGGACCTTGTAGGTCATCTAGTCCAAACCCCACCCACCCATCCAAGCAAGACACCCTTCACCATTTTTGCCAGATGGCCGTCCAGTTTCTTCTTGAAAGCTTCCAGTGATGAAGCTCCCACAACTTCTGTAGGCAAGCTGTTCTGGGGAATTCTGGGAGTTGAAGTCTGCCGGGCTTAAAATTGCCAAGATTGGAGACCCCTGCACTAAACCACATTGGTTAAAAACGTTGCTGATCCCAGCAATAGAGAGCAGGGGCCAGAGTGTGCCTTGCCAGAAACAGGCAAGTCTACATGAGTTTTGTTTGTAGAATTATTCATCTCAGCTCCTGGGTTCTTATGCTGTGAGTGTCAGGGTTCCAGATAGCATCCAAAAGTAAATCAAGAGTCCAAGGCAAAGTATTGCTCGAAGTTCCAATTTATTGAGAGAGCCATGTTGGCACATCTGGGAAAAACTCGAATCTGAAAGCTTCCCGGTTTTCCCCACCCAGTTGAAAGTTCAAGATCTTGCCCCCACATCCACGGTCCAATCTTCCATGGCCATGCTGACAGTTTCACCGATCCAATTCCGGTCAGGTGCAGAAGTGCAGAGACAAAGGATGACCTTGGCTTTCTAGAAAGAATTTTGTTATGGCTGCATATCATCTCATTCCCACCTCCCATTTACCCATAATAGAAAATGCATAGCAAAATAATAGAAAGTGTGGCAGGCCAAAGATCCAAAAGGAAAGTTGGCTGCAGGCCTGACAGTGAGGATATTAACCAGAGGCTGTTATCCTCAAGTCATGAATTGGACCGCAAGAGGGGTTAAGTTTAATGCACAACCAGGACATAAATCTGAAGAAAAGTCTAATAAAAGAAAAGGGAGAGAGAGAGAGAGAAATACACTTGGAAGCCACGCTCATTCCTCCAGACAGTTTGTTCCCCCTGGGTATTTTTCCCTCGTGTCCACTTATCAATATTTGTGTTCCTGGAGCTATTTCACAGCTAATGCTGATTTAAATTAAATGGCCTTATTATCTGAGACAGTTTAAAAAGATGTTCTGGTAGAATGCATCTATCACCTTGCTCTACCACTTAAAGGGAGGGGAGATTTACTACCTTTCTCTTTTTGTGCCCAGTCTGGAGGTGAATAAACCATCTTTGGCAATCTCAATAATTCCCAAACAACAAGCACGTATGGGGGTTAAATTTAGAGCCTCTGGGCGTTTGGTGTTGGGGCAGGAGAGCCTTATAATTTACTAGCGGCCGCTCCATTTAAACTTAGTAAAAAACCGGATTGTTAAAAAAGAGGAAGACCTTGGCCAAAAATACAGAGGGTTAGAAACGATAATAGGGAAACGTGTAGATTTTAAACCTGAATTGCGTGTGATTTTTTTTATTATGGATGATATAGGAAAAATTGTCAGAGTTTGTTGCAGAAATCATATCCAGAAAGCACATACAGGTAACTGATTCAGCAGGATTCATTAACTTCTCTTTTTATACTGCTGGAAGTTAAAACCCATCCCTCTCCTAGGGAAGTGAAATACTTTGGGATACATTAAAAAGGCAGAATGTTTCCCCTAAAAAGAGAAGTAGAAACTCAAATAGGCAGAAACTCAGCTGCCTCCACCTTTGTCAATGGGCCATTAAGGCCTGAGCCAATCTATTCTACATAACAAAGATCTACCCCTTCAGGCAGATCCATCTAGCAAACAGAAACTCACCACATGGCACCTGGGAAGATTACATCATCTAGAACGGCAAACAAGCTTGGGTCTCAGGACAGCCTACTAAGACATCTCCCTCAACCCGAGAGTCTGACATCCAATCAGAATACATATACAATACAATACAATACAATACAATACAATACAATACAATACCAGAGTTGGAAGGGACCTTGGAGGTCTTCTAGTCCAACCCCCTGCCTAGGCAGGAAACCCTATACCGTTTCAGACAGATGGCTATCCAACATCTTCTTAAAGACTTCCAGTGTTGGGGCATTCACATCTTCTGGAGGCAAGCTGTTCCACTGATTAATTGTTCTCACTGTCAGGAAGTTTCTCCTCAGTTCTAAGTTGCTTCTCTCCTTGATTAGTTTCCACCCATTGCTTCTTGTTCTACACTCAGGTGCATTGGAGAATAGTTTGACTCCCTCTTCTTTGTGGCAACCCCTGAGATATTGGAACACTGCTATCATGTCTCCCCTAGTCCTTCTTTTCATTAAACTAGACATACCCAGCTCCTGCAACCGTTCTTCATGTTTTAGCCTCCAGTCCCCTAATCTTTATTTATTTTATTTATTTCTTAGATTTTTAGACCGCCCCTCTCCCAAAAAGGGACTCGGGGCGGTGTACAGTCAATATAATAAAATCATTCATAATAATTAAATACATTTAAACTACATTTAAGATACATTTGGAGGGGGAAATAGGCTGTACTAAGAAATAAATAATTCTAGTCTTAAAACATCACAATTAAAACCCCAAACCCTAAAATAAAATAAATCCCTGGGAGGTAAAACTAAGAAAGTGCCAGGCCAGCTGATTGAAACAGGTGAGTCTTTAACTTTTGCCGGAAGGAACGGAGGTCGGTGGTAGTTCGAATGTCTGGGGGGAGGTCATTCCAGAGGGTTGGGCCCATCACAGAGAAGGATCTACTCCTAGGTGTCGCCCGCTGGCATTGACTAGCAGACGGCACCAGGAGGAGCCCCTCTCTGTGTGAGCGGATAGGTCGCAATCATCTTTGTTGCTCTTCTCTGCACTCTTTCTAGAGTCTCCACATCTTTTCCACATCTTGGTGACCAAAACTGAATGCAGTATTCCAAGTGTGGCCTTACCAAGGCATTATAAAGTGGTATTAACACTTCACATGATCTTTTGGCAGCTGCTGCACACTGCTGGCTCATATTTAAATGGTTGTCCACTAGGACTCCAAGATCCCTCGCACAGTTACTACTATTGAGCAAGGTACCACCTATACTGTACCTGTGCATTTCGTTTTTCTTGCCTAAATGTAGAACCTTACTCTTTTCACCATTGAATTTCATTTTATTAGATTCCTTACCCAGGAACAGGAAACAGAAAGGTGGGGTCCCAGAGAGGGCATAAAACCCAGGGACTCTCAGCATCTCCGCCCTTTTATGCTCAGGAACTCAAGCCATGTGAGCCTGTCCACTATTAAACCACCTAGTTTGGGGTAATAAACCCTCTGCAAGAAAACAAGCACGCTCAGAGAGCACCAAGGACCTCTCATGTCAACCCTGAGCTATAAATATACTCCTTTATTAATAAGGATAAATTTCCTGACAATTAGAACAATTAATCAGTAGAACAACGTTGCTTCCAGAAGTTGTGGGTGCTGCATCACTGGAGATTTTAAAGAAGAGACTGGACAGTCACTTGTCTGAAATAGGATATAGGTTTTCCTGCTTGACCAAGTGGTTGGAGTAGAAGACCTTCAAAGGTCCCTTCCAACTCTGTTATTTTTGTAAACCCCCCAGAGTCCTTGATACAGAGATGGGCGGCATATAAATTTAATAAATAAATCTACAACTGAGTGTGTTGCACAACAGTCTTTGTGCTCAGTTTATGCAATCGTTGTTTGTTTAATTGATATGCCACCCAAATCATTCTGCAAACCTGTCTTGCATCTCTACGGCACTTGTGACCCACTAAGAAAAATGCATTTGAAAAACTTGTTGGCTTTTGTTAGGCTTTGGTGTTTGGGGGAAGCTCTTAGTATTTTTATTAGGCTAAGTGTTTATTTTAAGACATGCACAACAATATTTATGATTTTGCACTTCAACATAACAGTGACAACTCTGCCGCTGATTTTGTAGCAATCTTGCCATCAAAGTTTGGCAGCGTAATCAGGAGTTTGCATATAACGGAATTATAGTTTGGAGTTATTTCTTTGGTGTTTTGAAATGGATGGATTCCCAGTGACTGCCTGCACAATTCCCTATAGTTCTCTTGGCAATATGTTGGGAGTAGTTTGCCATGGCTCCTTCTATGGCTGAGAGAAAATGACCGGCTCAAGGTCACCCAGTTGGCTTCATGCCCAAAGCGGGACTAGAATTCACGATCTCCTGGTTCTTAGCCTGGTGCCTTAACCACTACACCAAACTCTCCCTCAGTTTGGGATTAAAGCACTAATGTAATCTCCAGAAAACTATTCCTGGTTCAGCGTCTTGCCTTCAAACTAAGATTACCATATTTTTTGGCCTATAAGACGTACCATCCTCCCACCCCAAAAGAGTGTGGAAATGTTGGTGCTTCTTATACACCAAATACAGCCATTTTTGGCCTCACGAAGCCCCACCTCACATCCCACTTTTGCAAAAAACAAGCAAAAAATGGGCTGTTTTCCCCCCAGAAGCACTCTCTGCAGGTTTCAGCAAGGCAGGGGAAGGCAAAAATGCCCCCGTTTTTGCGAAAAATGGCCCATTTTCTTCTCATTTTTCGCAAAAAATGAGGCGTCTTTGCCTTCCCCCACCCCTCAGAATCACTCTGCAGGCTTCAGCAGGGCTGCGGGAAGGCAAAAATACCATTTTGTGAAAAACGGCCTGTTTTCTGCCTGTTTTTTTGCCAAAATGGGGGCATTTTTGCCTCCCTTCAGCCCTGCTGAAGCCTGTAGAGTGCTCCTGAGGGCCGGGGAGGACAAAAACTTTTTTTCTTACTTAACTCTTCGAAATCTTGGTGTGTCTTATACACCGGTGCATCTTATAGTCTGAAAAATATGGTAAATAACAAACGAAGAAAATTACTTCGCTTTGCTAGCGATTCCGGAGCTCTAACATCAGTCAGACTAAGCCACAGAGGGGAAAAAGTGAACAGGTTGAAGTAATAGGAAAGACAATGTTTCTTCCCCCACCCCAGAGTTTAAGAATTTCTGTCTTTCCCTAAGCCCCCATCCCCACCTTCCTCCACCCCCCAAAAAAACTCCAGTGGTTTAGGATTTAACAATTGTTGGAAGAAATATCCAGGTCCAGTTCCAAGCCAGGAGAAAGGCACTGGAGACAAAATGGAGGCTGGAGGCTGATTGGAAAGTGGGTCCATTTATAGATGAAGCAGGACCACCCAGCCCATAGTTCTGATGCAGCTGACCACATGGAGTTGAGAGTGGAGGTTATCTGTTCTGATCCCCCCTTCTCATACACCAAACACGCCGAGACAAAGATACTGCACGATGATTTATTAACACACAGACTAGACCTTGGCAGCAATCGAGCACAGATGAGACCTTGGCAGCAATCCAGACTGCCAAGATAAGACAAGGCCTGATAGCTTCTCCAGCTCTGGTAAATAAGTTGATTCCTGCAAACAGTTTGCGCAGTGTCATTTTTTTATACAGTCTTGAGAGGAGCCTAATTGCAACCACCTGGGTCCAATTATCTCCTGTAACTGCATAGCTGTTCTTTACGTCTATTAGGCCTCCGTTGCCGGGCATCCAAAACCACCTCCCTTGTCTCCTCTCCACTGCTCCAATGCATGAGGTCAGGAGCACACTCCCTTTGGCTTTCACCACTGCTCCATGCCTCAGGTGCCTCCTGGTGGCCAACGAGCCTCTCTGATCCCTGCTCGGAGTCAGAACCCTGTCCAGGGCCCTCCACATCTTCCAGAGCCGAGTCATAAGGCCCCTCACTGTCAGAGTCTGGTGGAAGCTCCAACGGCTCCTGTTGGGTCACAACAGTTATCTATACCTTCTGTTGGGCTTTGCACTTGAGCTTCCTGTTCCTGTGCAAGAACATGTATTCTATTGGCTGTTGTAGGGGTTGCACGGATTCACAACAACTGTGGCAAGAAAGGCCGTAAAGTGGGGCAAATCTCACTTAACAACCATTTTGCTTAGCAACAGAAATTTTGGGCTCAATTGTAGTCAGGCTTGCAGCCATATTTTCTGGTGGATCTCAGGTCTGCCACACTTTCTATTATTCTACTATGCATTTTCTATTGTGGGAAAATGGGAGGGGGAATTGTATGGAATTGGATGATAGGTAGCCATAACAAAATTCTTTCCAGAAAGCCAAGGTCATCCTTTGCCTTTGCACCTCTGCATCTGACTGGAATTGAATGGGTGAAGCTGCCAGCGTGGCAGTGGAAGATTAGACCTTGTGATGGACTTGTGGGTGTGGGGGCAAGGTCTGGAACTTTCAACTAGATGGGGAAAACCGGGAAAGCTTTTAGATTCGGGTTTTCCCAGATGTGCCAACATGGCTCTCTTAATAAATCGGAACTTTGAGGAATAATTTGCCTTGGGCTCTGATTTACTTTTGGATGCTATTTGGAACCCTGACAATCATAATTCGAGGACTAAAATTATTTGACATTCTTTCTCCTGATAGTTCTCACGGAATGAGAATTTTCTTCTATTGGCTGTTGGCCTCGATGGCAGGAAACTGCATTCGAAGGGAAAGGATACTTCTGAGAAATTATATGGCAGATTTTTAGCACAACACAGGTAAATTTAAAGTCACCTTCCAGGGGCTGCTACTCTCCAAATACCTTGGATCAAGAGAGCCAGTTGGAAGAGGCCTACCTAGCTGGAGAGCGAGATGGGGATGTTTTGCATTGTGTTGGTTACTATCTTCAAAGCGCTCCATGGCACGGGACCTAGTTACCTGCGGGATCGCATCTCACCTCATATATCCCTGCGACCAATCCGCTCTCACAGGGAGGGACTCCTCCGGGTGCCGTCCACTAAACAGTGTCAACGGGCGGCGCCCAGGAGCAGAGTCTTCTCTGTGATGGGCCCAACCCTCTGGAATGACCTCCCCCCCGATATTAGAACTATTACCGACCTCCGCTCCCTCCGACAGAAGCTTAAGACCCACCTGTTCCAATTAGCTGGCTTAACTGATTTATAGTCCCATTTTTAACCTCCTGGCAAACATCTTATTGGGTAGTTTTTAAGGGTAATTTTAATGTTTATTTGTATTTTAATTCAAATATTGTACAGTGCATATCCTACCTCCTCCAGTTACCTATTTGTATATTTAAGTATATCTATATTTTGTATTCATACTGTTTTAATATGACTGTACACCGCCCCGAGTCCTGTTTAGGAATGGGAGCGGTTTATAAATTAAAATTTATTATTATTATTATTATTATTGCTGCTGAAGTGCCTGTTACCTGTTTCCGATTTTTTCCAGCTGAATTTCTTCGGAACACCCACTGGATCCAAAGAATGTGAAAAAAATGCCGGTGTCCGTCCCAGCCTGTGACAAATCCCCAGTCTCCACAGTCACTTCATAGAGAATCTGCGGAAAATAGAAGTTCATGTTTAGCCAAAAAAAAGGGGGGGGAACCCCACACCCCACAAACCCACCCAAGTAAAAACTAAAATAGAGCCAACCAACAAATGCCAAGCCACCATCTTTAAAATAGGATGGGCTGGATAGGGGAATCCTGCAATCATTAATTGGCTTTACAGTGCAAAATTGACCTGCTTATATACTGTAGCTGAGTTTCTGTCAGGTGTGAAAGAGGAGAATGAAGTAACTCTGGAGATGAAAATAATTTCTGCATTGCAAAACATGTTTTGGAATCAGCTGACAAATTGCACTTCGTTCCCACTCCTCTGACTTTTCATATTCTCCCCTCGCCAGGCTCTAGCGGCTTTGTAGGAGCCTAGGGAGGGCAAAAACAGCCTCCCCCTGCCTCCCCGCCCCCAGAGGCCTTTGGGAGGTCGTCCGGAGGCTTCAGAAGCTTCCCTGAAGCTTCCGGATCACAAAAAACCAGCCCTACAGGCAAACTGGAAGTCCGTTTCTAAACTTCCGGTTAGCCCTCTGGAGGTTTCAGGAGGCTTCCCTGAAGGCTCCGGAGGGCAAAAAACGACCCTACGAGCAAACTGGAAGTTTGTCCATAGGGGTGTTTTTTGTCCTCCGGAGCCTTCAGGGGCTTCAGGAGGCTCCCCTGAATGCTCCAGAGGGCTAAAACTGGCCCTATGAGCAAACCGGAAGTACGTCCCCAAACTCCCAGTTTGCCCGTAGGACTGGTTTTTCGTGCTCCAAAGGCTTCAAGAAAGCCTCCGGAGAATGAAAAATGGCCTCAAAAGAAGACCGAAGTCAGCTGACAGGGCAACACCTTGCCATAGGTTCACCATCAAGGCAATAGGCTGACTCTGTAAACCATCTCCCCAGAGAATGCTGTAAAGCATCAAGGGGCAGTATATAAATTTAAGTGCTAGTGCTACTGCTATTTAGACGGTCATTAAAATGGTTGTAAGTTGAGGACTATCTGCAACCTGTTTGCTTCAAACGAGAGAAGTTCTTTCAGTAAGACTAACCTTTAGGCCAATATTGATGCAATCCGCATCCAGGATGTTGAAGACACGTGACGTGAGACCATCTCCCCTGTCCTGAGCCAGCCAGCACTTGCAAACAAAAGTGTATATCACACCCTTAGTTGGCACTGTGACACTGAATTCATCCAAGAGCCAGGAGCTTTCGGGCGTAGCCCCATCATGGCCAATCTAGGAGAGATAGGAACAGGTTACCAACTTGGTCCTAATGAACATGGGTGGGATTCCTTAAATATCTAACAGGAAAGAATTAAAACTGAGGATAACAGAAAAGAGCAAAGAATTCTGTTGTAGCAGTGATGGATAACTTTTTTGCCATCACATGCCAAAAGTGGGGGGAGCGCAGGGGGTCCCTGTGTGGGTGTGCCCACACCCATAATTCTATGCGTGTGTGGCCCCTGCCCTCCCCCCGCTTTTGGCATGCAATGGACCCGTTTATCACCCTCCCCAGGCTCCAGAGGCTTTCTGAGAGCCTGGGGAGGGTGCAAATGGTTTTCCCCGCACTGCCGGAGACCCTCCGGAGTGCAAAAAATGGCCCTATGGCCAACTCGGAAGTCCGTTCCCGAACCTCTGGGTTGCCCATAGGCCATTTTTCTCCCTCCGGAGACTTCAGGGAAGCCACCTGAAGCCGCTGGAGGGCGAAAAATGGCCAAACAGGCAAACCAGAAGTTCAGGAATGGACTTCCGGGTTGCCCGTAGGGCTGTTTTTTGCCCTCCGGCGGCTTCAGAAGGCTTCTCTGAAGCCTCCGGAGGTAGAAAAATGGCCCAACGCGCAAACCGGAAGTCTGTTCCCAAACTTTCGGTTTGCGCGTTGGGTTGTTTTCATCGAAAAAATGTACAGGTACCAATCAGGTGAAGCCTGGCTCAATAACGGTAACTGTGAAAGGATCTTGGAGTTCTGGTGGACAATCACATAAATATGAGCCAGAAGTGTGCAGCTCCAGCCAGGAAAGACAATGCAATACTAGGTTGCATTAACAGAGAGATAGAATCAAGATCACATGATCTTGTACCGCTTTATAAAGCCTTAGTCAGGCCACACCTGGAATACTGCATCCAGTTTTGATCACCACATTATTAAAAAAGATACACAAATATTTTGTGCACCGAACTGGCAGTAATGCCAGCAGCAATTCACCTCTGCCCCTCACTGATGCTTGAGTCATTATAAAATAGAATAACAGAGTTGGAAGGGACCTTGGAGGTCTTCCAGTCCAACCCCCTGCTCAGGCAAGGAAACCCTACACCACTTCAGACAAATGGTTATCCAACATCTTAAAATTTTCAGTGTTGGAGCATTCACAACTTCTGGAGGCAAGCTGTTCCACTGATTAATTGTTGTAACTGTCAGGAAATTTCTCCTTAGTTCTAAGTTGCTTCTCTCCTTGATTAGTTTCCACCCATTGCTTCTTGTCCTGCCCTCAGGTGCTTTGGAGAATAGCTTGACTCTTTCTTCTTTGTGACAACCCCTGAGATATTGGACGACTGCTATCATGTCTCCCCTGGTCCTTCTTTCTATTAAACTAGACATACCCAGTTCCTGCAACCGTTCTTCATATGTTTCAGCCTCCAGTCCCCTAATCATCTTTGTTGCTCTTCTCTGCACTCTTTCTAGAGTTTCCACATCCTTTTCACATCGTGGTGACCAAAACTGAATGCAGTATTCCAAGTGTGGCCTTACCAAGGCATTATAAAGTGGTATTAACACTTCACGTGATCTTGATTCTATCCCTCTGTTTATGCACCCTAGGACTGTATTGGTTTTTATATGGCATGTGATTTGTGAACTCCTAAAGCTTCTTGCCTGGCCAGTTTTGGAAGAAACTATAAGGTAGATTAGGCCTTTTTTAGAGTAAGGATGATGTCAACTCAAGATGGATGCTCCTCTTATCGGCCGATGCCCTTCAGAAGTGAGTTAGCGCATCTGCTGCTTTAGAGGAAACACAGCAAAGATTGAGCTGCTATGCTAAAAAAAAAAATCCATAACCATTCTTACATCATTAATCTTACAGTGTGTCATCTGGGTATAGTCTTTGTGTCATCATATGTAACAGTTACATAATTTTTAATCTATTTTTATCTTGCCTTTACATTTACATGTCAATTGCCTTTTAATTCCCCTATAATTCTGCGTTCTTTTCTAAATTATTCAATTTTCTGTTTCTTTTTGTCTATATTTATTTTCTATCCAGTGATAAAAAACATCCCCATATCTTATAATACCCTGATTCTTCCTTCTCTTTGATTGCCAACGTTAATCTGTTCATTTCTGCACAATCTTAACATTTTTTTTAATTACCTCTCCCTCTGAGGGAATTTTTTTGCCATTTTCCAATCTTGTGCAAATACAATTCTAGCGGCAGTTATTAACACGAATAATTAAATATACATTTTCTTTACTATATTTCTCCGGGAAAACACCCAACAAAAACAGTTCTGGCTTTAAATCAATATGCTTCTGCATCATCCTTTCCAACCACATGCGAATTTTTGCCCAACATTTTTTTGCCTCTGCACAGGTCCACCCCGTATGATAATATGATCCCGGTGTCTGGTGACGTTTCCAACGGTTGATTTATCTTGAAACATTTTTGCCAATCTTTCCGGGTGACATATGCCATCTATAAAACATTTTATACAAATTCTCTTTATATGCTGTTGCCATTGTTAATTTAGAATTCCTTTCCCATAATTGCTGCCACTTCTCAAGTCCTATTGTATATCCAAAAGTTTTTTCCCACGCTATCATTTTTTTCTTTTACTTCTGCTGCTATGCTTCTTCTGCAGGTGGTTGGTTTCTCACTGGCGAGAACTACAGTGATATCCCAGGAGTTCCAATCTCAAATGCAGGTATATGATGCTTTGAAGGTGCTGCCAGCTGAAGGCAGGACAAGAAGCAATGGATGGAAACTAATGAACGAGAGGAACAACCTAGAACTAAGGAGAAATTGAGGGGTCCCTGGCGCTCTCTGAGCTTGCTTGTTTTCTTGCAGTCGCTTTGTTACCCTAATTAGATAACTGTTAGGTAAGCAATCTCTCTGTTAGGAGAGGGAGTGTGCAGAGAAGCGTAATGAGAGTGGTATGGAAGAACGCGCACAAACCAGCATACAGGGACACCGAATAGTAAAAGTAATAGTATTTTACTTATGTGGAAAATAGAGGTATTCAAAGTTCATCAAACAGTCCAAGTCATACACGGTTCAGTCAGTCCAGTTATCAATGTTCTCAGTTAAGGAGTGATCCTTCAAACACAGTCCAGTATCATATAATCAGTTCAGCGCACAAAGTCGCTAAGAGTAGCAAAACTCACAGTAACTCACGATACAGTATCTATTCACCGATCAGCATCTAACAAACAGAGAGGTAACAGTCATTCTGGCTCCCTCTTATGGCTGCTTGAGGTAACAGCAACCAATCACATTACAGCAGTACTTAAAGCTACAGTACTACCATCATGGTTTATATATTGCTGACCCAACTGTTAGCTTACATTCCTAACAATAACATCATCAGTGTTAATATTGATCTTTAATGTTTGAACTAGCACAATAGATCTTGACCCTGAAAGGTGCAATACTATAGGAAGTTAGCACCCACCCACCCACCCTCCTAGAAGAATGAAATATTCTAGGAAATATTAAAAAGGCAGAATATTATGTTTCCCTGGAGGAGAAAAGGAGAAACGTGTTTTTAAAGACAAAGCAGCTTCCTGCAGAATTCATCAGGCATCCCTATTAAATTACTTGAAAGATTAATCATGGGTGTATTCTTATCAGTATAATTAGCTACCCCAATTGCTTCAAGGAAACCATTCTCAGTCAGTTCTAATAAACTGCTTGTGTAAATAAGGAATGGTTGTAAATCCTGTTCAAAGCAAAAGTTCATTATTAGCAAAAGCACTATTGCCTTTTTCACGCCTGATGGAAAGATTACTGCCCCGTCTAGTTTTCAACATTTTAATAACCTCCCACCCCAAGGAGACCACTTTATTTAAACCAAGAAACTCACATCTGTCTCCCACCCTGCATGTTTTTTTTTTTAATGATGACTTGATTGTTTCAATCTAACCGTCTATGGAAGGGTGTTATTTCCCTGCTAATACCTGCACAGCTGCAAAAAAATAGAGATAATCACCTGTGGGGGTGGGGGAAATGCTGATGCTCAAATTCTTGAACTGTGGCAGAAATAAAGCAAAAAAGAAAATATTATATCTTTTGACAGTTCTGTCTCTGGAACCTGTCCTTTTTTCTTTGCCCGGGTTTTGTGAGCATACTTTGAAATGTCTTGCTTTTTCCTAACCTATTTTATAAAAGGTGGGCAGACTGCATTGACAATTTCCTGCCATTCTGAGTTACCAAATACAGAAAAAATTGTACTGTAAGCTAAAGCTAAAATCAAGCTAATGCATTTGGAAGGATAAAAAAAAATAGGGGAAACAAAAGTCCACCTGCGAATGGAATGCAGGCAGTCCTCGACTTATGACCTCAACTGAGCCCAAGATTTCTGTTGCTAAGTGAGATGTTTGCCAAGTGAATTTCCCCTATTTTACGACCTTTCTTGGTTGTTAAGTGAATCGTGGTTAAGTGAGTCACATGGTTGTTAAATGAATCTGGCTTCCCCAAGTCAGAAGGTCGCAAAAGGTGATCCCGGATCACCTGCAACCGTCGTAAATATGAGTCAGTTGCCAAGCATCCATATATTTCATTACAGGACCATGGGGATGCGGCAATAGTTACGATAACAATAGCAATAGCAGATTTATATACCGCTTCACCAGGGGTGGGTTCCGGATCCCGTTCCAACTGGTACAGTTGGAATGGGCCCGGTGTCACCCACATGGATGTGCGTGGCATTTGCATGCATCGTACCTGTCTGCGACGCCTCCACAAGCCTCACCGACGCTCCAGCTGCTTGGTGGAGCGTCACGCAGGCGCCATACGTGCCATGCCCGTGAGCGGAAGCGCCAAAGGCTTAAAGGACAGGTAAGGAGCTCGGGTGGACAAGTGGGCCCTCCGGAGCACCGTACCAGAACAGTACCCGGTGCTCCGGGTAGGCTCCGGTACGCCCGTACCAGGATGTACTGCCTGCAACTCACCACTGTGCTTCACAGTGCTTTACAGCCTTCCCTAAACAGTTTACAAAGTTAGCCCCCAACAATCTGGGTTCTCATTTTACCGATCTCGGAAGGATGGAAGGCTGAGTCAACCTTGAGCTGGTCAGGATCGAACTGCCAAACTGCTGGCAGCTGGCAGTCAGCAGAAGTAGCCTGCAGTACTGCACTCTAACCACTGTGCCACAGAGGCTCTGAAAGTGTGAAAAATGTTCCCAAGTCACTTTATTTCGGTATCGTTGTACCTTCAAGTGGTCATTAAATGCAATGTTGTAAGTCGAGGACTATCTGAATAGTTCTGTGGCACACTAAATGCATAAAGATTAAGAAAAATAGCACTTCAGATTCGGTTCTGAGCTCAACAGCCTGATTTTATTTTACTTTGTCCTATTTTTAGAAGTGGTGAGTTCTTAGCATGGCCTAGATTCCGGAAGGCAGTATCCCAAAAATCCTTCACTTTGACTAAATGACCCCAAATAACAGGTTGAGGCCTACACTGAAGCAGAACTCTTGAAAGCTTTTACGGTGGACTTTCCAGACTTAATTCTTTCCCGCCAAGCTGGATAAATTATGTTTTACACGGAAGGTTCAACCTTCATGTTCCTTGCATCAAGGAAGTCACTAATCCACTTGGAATAATGTCAAACTTTGGGGCTGAATCGCTTGTTAGTCTGAAAAAGCTGGCACGTCAAACTCCTGTCAGCGCAACACAAGAAAGCGTTAACATTCTCCCCTTGGGTTTTATAATGAAATATATTTACATGTAAACCAAAATCTGTTTCGTTTTATTTATTTTTGCTAACCCTGTTTAGCCTTGTCAGGCTGTAAAACAGTCAGGCACAGTTTAATTAAATGGAGGCGAAGCCGAGCTTTTCTGGGTCTGAGGATTTACGTAAGGCAAAACACAGTTTTGCTGTTTTAAATCCTGCCTCCAAAGATGCACCTAATTGGTAAAGGAAGCAAAATTGGTGTATAAGGATGAGTTATGGTTATGTAACACAGGCAGAGTCTATTTCTTAAATTCTCAGCAGGAGGAGGAGGAGGACGAGGAGGAGGAGGAGGAGGAGAAAGAAGAAAGAGGAAAGAAGAAGAAGAGGAGGAGAAAGAGAAGGAGGAGGAGAAGAGGAGGAGGAGGAGGAAGAAGAAGAAGAGAGGAGGAGGAGAAGGAGAAGAAAGAAGAAGAGGAGGAGGAAGAGGAACAGGGGAAGAAGAAGAAGAGGAGGAGAAAGAGGAGGAGGAGGAGGAAGAATGGTCATACATAGAAGTTACTTTTTCAGTACTGTAGTAATTTTGAACAATTACTAAAGGGATGGTGGTAAGTCATGAACTCCCCATATGTTGCTATCTACTGCAGGGGTCCCCAAGTCATGGACCATGGGCTACTACTACAGGGCCGTGGTCTGTTTGAAACCGGGCAGCGCAAGCCAAGGGCAAGTGCCTGCGCAAAACTCCACTCTTGTGAGTGGTGGGGCCCTTGTGCTTGTGCAAGAAGCTCCACTCTCATGAGCAATGGGCCCTTGCATTTGTGTGAGCTCCACTCACGAGCAGAGGGTGCTTATACTTGCATGTGAAGTGCCATTCATGCTTGTACGCCTGCCACTCACAGCCCCCCGCCCCCGCCCCACAAGGTGGAAAAGTTGGAAAAGTCTACTATTTATAAATATAAAAATGGCTGTGGGTGGGTGTGCTTGTGTGTGTGTGTGTGTACCAGCATAACTCTGGAATGCCTTGAGCAATTTCAACCAAACTTGGTACACAGTTGACTTACCCTCTGGAAAAAAAATACTGTGGGAGGTAAGATACCCCTAACAAATCTCAGGTGTGTGTTCTGTTAAGATACAGCCTGCTGTGCCTTAAAATGGCTTCTACTGAACTGCCTTAAATGGCTTCTACTGTACAGTGCAGTGGAGTTGCCATGGTAATGGCTTCACGTTCCTCCTCAAGGGGGCTCCCTCTGTTAAGGGGGAAAATCCAACCTTAGAAATTATGCTTCTGGGGACACAGGGAAAACATTTTTAATTAATTTCATTGTCGCCGAAATCAGGGCTCAGTGAGAAGTTGCTCTTCCCATCGCTTCTTCAGGAATTGTGGCGACGTTAATGGAAGAAGGAAGGTCAGCCCCATTCTGCACTTACGTTGCCACTTGACATCGCTGTCTAATACAGGATTGGGATAAATAAATACCCAGGCAATGCCAGGTTATCAGCTAGTTTAAGGATAAACGGTGGAAGAAGCTAATATGAAGTGGCACCTATCTTGCAATAGCAGTTTTGTTGATTATCATTGAAGCACAAGGCACAGACATTTTCTCGGGTCCAAAAGTGCATGCTCTAAAGATTAGGTGGAACAGGAGCTAGACCTAATTTGAATTAAATTATTAATTACTTACATTTATATTAATGGAGGTAATCAGTTCACTCCCTGTGTGTTTGATAATTGCTACATTTTTTCTTGTAAAATATGATTATTTAATGGCAATTTGTGGATCGATTCAGAGCCATACCTCCAGGGTTTGGGAGGGGGGAGGGCAGTGGTGAAATTCATTTTTTTTACTACCGGTTCTGTGGGCGTGGCTTGGTGGCCATGGCAGGGGAAGGACTGCAAAATCCCCATGCCCTCCCAACTCCAGGGGGAAGGATATTGCAAAATCTTCATTCCCACCTGACTCCTGGGGAAAAGGATATTGCAAAATCCCTATGCCCACCCAACTCCAGGGGGAAAGATACTGCAAAATCTCAATTTCCTCCCCACTCCTGGGGGAAAGATACTGCAAAATCCCCATTCCCACCTGTTACATACTAGCTTCAACTATAGTGGTTTTCACCAAGATCCTCTGTTCCGGTAGGAACAGAGGTTTAATCTCATTGGTCGAAGGGTCTGACAATTCCCTCTAAAAGGGCTGCTGTCAGACTCAACCTTCGCTGGATTGTTCTCACTCGTTGCATTTAATAAAGAGCTGTTGTTACCGTTAGCCTGTGTGTGCCTATCCATTACCTGATCTAACACCACCCTACTCCTGGGGAAAAGGATATTGCAAAATCTCCATTCCCACCCTATTCTGGCTCCAGCCAGAGGTGGCATTTGCCGGTTCTCCAAACTACTCAAAATTTCTGCTACCGGTTCTCCAGAACCTGTCAGAACCTGCTGAATTTCACCCCAGGGGTAAGACCCGTCTCCATTTATGGACCATTGCAACAAACCATCTTGAGAAAAAGACATATAGGAGTTTTGAGATGAGACCAGAGACGGTTTGGGTAAAAGCTGTCCTTCCAACCATTTGTTACATAAATATTCCTGCCCTGTGACTTCTGATCACTGCACATTGCTTATGAGCCGTGATTAATGCCCTCCTGTATGAGGTGTCTCAAGAGAAGCTGTGAAAACAATTTCCATGTTGAGCAAGGAAATTATACATGAAGCGTTTCTCACTGTGGGCCATTTATGATTTTTTTTGTCAAAGGTTCCTTTTTTTTCTCTTTTCAAAACAACAACAACAAAAGAAAGAAAATAGAAAAAGAACGATGGAAGGAGCAGTGCCTCGTGCAAAACACACACACACACACACCCGCAGCAAAATAATTTTCGGCAAGGCCATTAAAGGACTTGTAACGAATAGTTTAGAGTAGTGATTCTCAATCTTGGCAACGTTCTACGGACTTCAACTCCCAGAACTGGCTGGCTGGGGGATTCTGGGAATTAAAGTCCACACATTTTAAAGCCGCCAAATTGAGAAACACTAGATCAGTGGTGGCTAACCTTTTTGTGCACATGTGCCCTACCCATAATGCACCCGTGACCCCCCACACATGCGCAAGCAAAACATACACACACTATGGCGGGGTGGGGTGTTTTCACACTCCCCAGGCTCTGGAGGCTTTCCTTGGGCCTCCAGGAGGGAGAAAAAGGCCTCCCCGGGCCTCCCCTGGAGGCCTTCCCTGAAGCCTTCTGGTACCAAAAATGGAGTACGGGGGAGGAGGGCGCGTCGCACTCCCTCTACACTCCCCCTGCACTCCCCCTGTCCCCGTGCATGTGTGCGTGACCCCTCATGCATGCGCGTGCATTTCCCGCATGTGTGGCAGAGACCCGAAAATCAGCTGGTCAGTGGGAGGTGGGCACGCATGCGCTGAGCTGGGCGACAGCTTGTGTATCCTCAGAGAGAGCTCTGTGTGCCGCAGGTGACACACCTGCCATAGGTTCGCCATCATGCCACTAGATTATACCATAAATTGGCTTTCCCTAATCTCTATTTGATTTGGGATAGCAATCCTCAGGAGTCTCTTTCTGATCTCTTAAGATAGGGATCAGCAAACTGCGGCTCTGGAGCCGCATGTGGCTCTTTCCTCCCTCTGTTGCGGCTCCGTCACCGGTCGGAGCCACAATTTTGAGTGGGGCTTCCAATGGGGTGGGGGTGGGAGAGAAGCACAGTGCGCCAGGAGAAGACTCTATGGCAAGGGGAGGGTTTTCCAGTTGTCTCCACAACTGAGTTGGGCTTTTGGTTATGACAGGTAGAGGAAAAAGTACGCCACGCTAGGAGGAGACTCTATGGTGGGGGAACTGAACTTCCGGTCAGCTCCAGAATTGAACAGGGAGCTTCCGGTTAGGACCTTTGTGGCTCCCGGTGTTTTCTCGTCTGTTGGAAACGGGTCCAAATGGCTCTTTGAGTGTTTAAGTTTGCTGATCCCTGTCTTAAGAGATACTGCTGTTCAGATTAGATCATTTTGGAGTGTTCGCAGAATACAGAATGAATATAGAATTGGAAGGAAGTCAGAAGTCTTCTAGTTCAACCCCAATGTTCAAGCAGGTAGCCAGACACCAGGAGTCTTAAACTGCCAGGCTTAGATTGGTACCAGTCTTGGCCTGTTAGCAGAGGTGGGATTCAGCCGGTTCGGACTGGTTAGAGGAAACCGGATGCTAATTTTGCATCTGGTTTGCCAAACCGGTAGTAGGAAGGACTGGCTAGCCCCGCCTGCCCCGCCCCTCCCAGGAGTCTCCACGCAGCCTGTTCATCTTGCCAGGTAATTTCAGGGCCCGTGCGGAGGCTCTGGGAGGGGAAAAAACAGCCCTCCCAGAAGCTCCGGAACTCTGGAAACAGGCTGTTTCCAGCCTCCAGAGGGCCTCCAGAGCACAGGGGAGGCCATTTTCACCCTCCCGGAGGCTCATAAAAACCCTCCAGAGCCTGGGGAGGGTGAAAAATGGGCCTCCTGGAAGTTCCAGAAGTCCGGAAACAGGCCTCTGGAGCTCACAGGGAGGCCGTTTTTGCCCTCCTGGAGGCTCAAGGAAATCCTCTGGAGCCTGGGGAGGGCAAAAATGCCTCCCCCACCATGGTGCAGGAGGCCAAATAAGCCACATCCCCATGTCCACGCCCACCCAGCCACCATGCAGAAAACCGGTTGCTAAATCTTTTCAATCCCACCCCTGCCTGTTAGGAACAGGGCTGCACAGTTGAAGGTGAGTGGCTGGAGAGCAAAACTGAGCATATGCAGGATCTAGGTGCATATTCTTCCATACACACAGAGAGAGACACACGCACACTCCATGGAAAAATTGTCTTCTATGAAACTGGTCCCTGGTGCCAAAAAGATTGGGGCCACTGTCCTACAACATTCTGAACAAATGGCTGTCCAGTTTCTTCTTTAAAACTTCCAGTATTAGAGTACCCATAAGTTCTGGAGACAAACTGTTCCATGGATTAATTGTCTGGTTGTGTGCAAATTTGATGAGTTTCCCTAAATGTAGAATCTTACTTTTATCACCATGAATTTCATTTTGTAAGATAGCACCAATGTTCAAGTTTGTCAAGATCCTTCTGTATCTTCAGCCTATCTTCTGCATTGTTGGCTATTCCTGCCAGCTTGGTGTCATCTGCAAATTTGGTGAGTTCCCTACCTATTCCCTTATCCAAATCATTGATGGAGATGTTGAAGAGTAGTTCTGAGTCTATGGCAAAACCTTGGGGAACCCCATTGCTTATTTTCCTTCATGTAGTTTGGTTAATGACTGCATGCGGAGTGTGGTTGATCAGCCAGTTACGAATCGATCTGATGGTGATGCTATCTATCCCACATTTTTTCTGTCTTACCAAGAAGTAGTCTGTGGTCTACTTTGTCAAATGCCTTACTGAAGTCCAAATGTCCACAGCATATCCCTGATCAGAGGTGTGTTGTGGCCCAGCAGGAGCTGTTGGAGCTGCCACCAGACTCCGAGAGTGAGGGTCCCTATGAGTCGGCTCTGGAGAATGAGGAGGACCTTGGGCAGGGTTCTGACTCTGAGCAGGGATCGGAGAGTCTGGTTGGCCACCAGGAGGCGCCTGAGGCATGGAGCAGCGGTGAGAGCCAAAGGAGGGGGGCTCCTGATGCCATGCCTTGGAGCAGTGGGGAGGAGTCATGGGACAGTGAATCAGAGATCAGCAGGGAGTTCTTGGATGCTCGTTACCGCCGCGCCCTCAGACGCAGGGAGCAAGGGCACAGTTATCGGCGGTAAGGGCTCTCAGCTGCTGATGAGTAGACTCCCCTTCAGGCTATAAAAGGATTGACTGAGCATACGCCCTTTGCAGAAGTCAACATAGGAATTATTCAAGAAGTTTGGTCTTGGAAACGTAGCATGCTGGATAGCTGCTATCGTGCCTCGTGTCTGTGAGCCTTGTCATGGTGGTTTACTGCCAAGGATCTGTCTGTCTGTCTGTGCAATAAATCCTGTTAAAGTAGTATTGTTCCGGAGCGTGTTCTGTGTGGGCGAGGGAAGAAGGGGGGTCTGAACAGAGGTGTATTCTGCCGGTTTGGACTAGTTCACCCGAACCGGTAGCAGAAATCATGGGTGGCCCCGCCCACCTGCTCCAGCTGCATGGCATCCCATTTAGACACTTTTTTAAGCCAAAGTGCGCGCACAGAAGGATGAGCGTACGCGCTCTCATATTTGCGAACCGGAAGGTAAGGTAAGGAAATACCACCCCTCTCCCTGATCCATTATTTTAGTCACTTTGTCAAAGAATGTAATAAACTTTCTCTGGCATCATTTATTTTTGAAAAATCTGTGGCGGCTTCTAGTTATCATTTCGCTTGTTTCTAGGTGTTCGCGGATCTGTTGCTTGATTATTATTTTTTCCAGAATCTTCTCTAAAAACCCAAACTCCCCAAAGACCATCCTGCCTCTTCTAGTAATACCACAGCACCAATATCCTACCTAGGGGTGGGATTCAAACATTTTAGCAATCGGTTCTCTGCCCAGTTCCTGGATGGGTGTGGCCATGGTGGGTGTGGCTTACTCAGCCTCCTGCACCATGTGGGGAGTATTTTCGCCCTCCCCAGGCTCCAGAGGCTTTCCTTGAGCGTCCGGGAGGGCGAAAACAACATCCCCCGGACTCTGGAGGCTTGGAAATGAGCCTGTTTCCAGACTTCTGGAACTTCCGGGAGGCACATTTTTCGCCCTCCCAGAGCCTCCGGGCAGGGCCTGCACTTACCTGGCACCCAAAACGGGCCACATGGAGACTCCTGGGAGGGGAGAGGAGGGTGGGCAGGGCCAGCCTTGCAGCTACCAGTTCGGTGAACCAGATGTAAAATTAGTATCCAGTTTGCCCGAACCAGTCCGAACTGGCTGAATCCCACCCCTGATGGTACCTACTATGTCCCTTGCTTGACAAAATAATGAAAAAAAAACCTTCCCTTTTGAAACAACCTACAGAGATAGAGTACCCACATCCTCTGGAGGCCTGCAATTTCTCGGTCTCTTTTTAGGCAATGCTGAACTTAAGGAATTAACTGATCGCTCTTGTCAGTCCTATGACGTACCTCAATTTTTCTGACTTCGCCGACATCTATTCCCATAACGGAGACTTTCTCCACAGAAGACTCTGCGAACTGGGTTTTTCCTTCCGGGAGATCGAGCCACAAGTGTCCGGTCGAGTTTTCCTGAGGACCGATGATGATGATGAAAACTCGGCTGCTGGTGCTCGAGTCGTATTCTTTCCCAGTGATGAGGAGGATGTGGTAAGGAATGACTGAAAAGAAAGGCAGTCACATCACGCCAATGAGATTGAGGAGGGGCGTCCAAAGGCCTCCATTTTAATTCCTGCTCTCTAGCTAACACTAGCGTAAAGGACGTTAGGCCCCGAGGTTGTAGAGATGCTCCTCAACTTACAGCCACTCCTTTAGTGACCGTTCCAAGTTACAACAGCACTGACAAAAGTGACTGATGACCGATTTTCACACTTACGACCGTTGCAGCATTGCCATGGTCATGTGATCAAAAATTGGCAACTGGTTCATATTTTATGAGGGTTGCAGGGTCATGTGATCCCCCCTTGGCGGCCTTCTCACGAGCAAAGTCAACGGGGGAAGCCAGATTCGCTTAACAACTGTGCTACTAACGTAGCAACTGCTGTGATTCGCTTAACCACTGGGGCGAGAAAGGTCGTAAAATGGGGCGGAGCTCACTTAACCACTGTCTTGTTTATCAGTGGAAATTTTGGGCTTAATTGTGGTCGTAAGTCGAGGACTACCTGTGTGAGAACCTTGGAGCATCTTCTGACAGCCTGACAATGGCTAGAGGCTAGTAGCGTGGCTTCCTTCCGATCAGTGGTTGAAGCACAGACAAAAGGTATAGGATCGATCCCCACATAGGAAACAAACAAAAATGGCAGGGAACCACAGCTCTGCCTCCAATATTGTTACCTATATGACTTTCCAGATTTTGTTACTGTGACATTTACTGGTTTAAGGTTTAAGGTTTAAGGTTTATTTGGATTTATATGCCGCCCTTCTCCAAAGGACTCAGGGCGGCGTACAACATTAAAAACACACATCACAAAAGTTTAAAAAAAAGATTAAACCCAATTCCAAAAAGACCAAACCGTTTTGGTTTTTTTGTCCTCCCCAATCATGCTTAGCATAGCCTGAAGCTATTAAAATCGTAATGGGAACATTTGCCAAGGCCAACTCACCACGGAACAACTAGCCTCTCCACAGGACAATCTAAAAATTCAATTTAATTAGTTAAAATAAAATTTAAAAATTATATATAATTTTTGCCATTCACGTTTCGTTTTGTCCCTCCTTTTGCATCCTTTTTAAAAAGAGTCTGTTCCACCATTTCTTTGATATTAGTGTAACTCTTGTCCCGCAGCAAGGTGTCCCATGGTGAGTTGACTGCGGCCAATTGGCCATGGTGAGTTGGCTGTGGCCAATTGGCCAAGGTGAGTTGGCCATGGTAAGTTGGCTGCAGCCAATTGGCCATGGTGAGTTGGCTGCAGCCAGTTGGCCATGGTGAGTTGGCCATGGTGAGTTGGCCATGGTGAGTTGGCCATGGTGAGTTGGCCATGGTGAGTTGGCTGTGGCCAGTTGGCCATGGTGAGTTGGCCATGGTGAGTTGGCCATGGTGAATTGGCCATGGTGAGTTGGCCATGGTGAATTGGCTGCAGCCAGTTGGCCATGGTGAGTTGGCCATGGTGAATTGGCCATGGTGAGTTGGCCATGGTGAGTTGGCCATGGTGAGTTGGCTGCGGCCAGTTGGCCATGGTGAGTTGGCCATGGTGAGTTGGCCATGGTGAGTTGGCCATAGTGAGTTGGCCATGGTGAGTTGGCTGCAGCCAGTTGGCCATGGTGAGTTGGCCATGGTGAGTTGGCTGCAGCCAGTTGGCTATGGTGAGTTGGCCATGGTGAGTTGGCCATGGTGAGTTGGCCATGGTGAATTCACCATGGTGAGTTGGCCATGGTGAGTTGGCTGCAGCCAGTTGGCCATGGTGAGTTGGCCATGGTGAGTTGGCCATGGTGAGTTGGCCACGGTGAGTTGGCCATGGTGAGTTGGCTGTGGCCAGTTGGCCATGGTGAGTTGGCCATGGTGAGTTGGCCATGGTGAATTGGCCATGGTGAGTTGGCCATGGTGAGTTGGCCATGGTGAGTTGGCTGCGGCCAGTTGGCCATGGTGAGTTGGCCATGGTGAGTTGGCCATAGTGAGTTGGCCATGGTGAGTTGGCTGCAGCCAGTTGGCCATGGTGAGTTGGCCATGGTGAGTTGGCTGCAGCCAGTTGGCTATGGTGAGTTGGCCATGGTGAGTTGGCCATGGTGAGTTGGCCATGGTGAATTCGCCATGGTGAGTTGGCCATGGTGAGTTGGCTGCAGCCAGTTGGCCATGGTGAGTTGGCCATGGTGAGTTGGCCATGGTGAGTTGGCCATGGTGAGTTGGCTGAGGCCAGTTGGCCATGGTGAGTTGGCCATGGTGAGTTGGCCATGGTGAGTTGGCCACGGTGAATTGGCCACGGTGAGTCGGCTATGGTGAATTGGCCATGGTGAATTGTCAAAGACCTACTAAAATGTTTGTGAAACAGTCTAGACCAGCATTTTGAAACTTGGCAACTTTAAGCTGTGTGTCTATGAAGGTTCTCAGTCAACAAGGTTATGGTTGTCCCAAAGGTGTTTTTTCAAGAGGTAACTGGGTTTTCTGTTTTTTCTTTGAAGACGTTCTGCTTCTCATCCAAGAAGCTTCTTCAGCTCTGACTGGATGGTGGGGACTGGAAGGATTCATACTCCTTGCAGACAGGTGGCCATTTGCATTCTTTAAGAGAATCATTGAGACCACTTGAGAGCTTTTTCTGTGTCTTCATGGTCACCTGAGTGGTGCAAATGGGTGTGGAGGATTCTTGGAACTGCTTTGTCCACATTTTGGACAGAGATAACAGCTGGTTTGAAAAAGCGATCAAAGAGGCCATCTACTGTATTTTTCGGAGTATAAGACACACCTTTTTCCCTCAAAAAAGAAGCTGGAAATCTAGATGCATCTTATACACTGAATACAGTATTTTTTGCCTCCCGAAACCCCGCTCCCTTCACCAAAATGGCCGTCATAGCCTTTAGGAGGCTTCTGGGGGCTGGGGAGGGCAGCATTAAAGGAAATAGGCACCGCTTTTTGCTAAATTTCCCCCCCCCCCCAGCCCCCAGGACCACTCTATAAGCCTCCTAAAGGTTATGCATGCCCTTTTTGTGGGGACAAAAAACAGGCCCATTTTCATGAAAAATTGGCCGTTTTTTGCTCATTTGTGGGGTGGGGGAACCCCCCAGGAGCACTCTACAAGCCTCCTAAAGGCTATGCATGCCCTTTTTTTTCAACAAAAAAACAGCCCGTTTTTGGGAGGTCTGCAGAGTGCAAAAACCTTTTTTTTAAATTTGCCTCTTCAAAATCTTGGTGTGTCTTATACTCCGGAGCATCTGTATACTCCGAAAAATACAGTATGTCAAAATTGAACAGCCCTCTCTCAATAAAGGGGGAGGGATACAGCATCATCTATCTCCAGTCTACAACAGAGTCCTTTCATCAGTTCTGAGACGGCTCCTGTCAGGGTTGCAAGTAATACACCCATAATACAGAGAACTCTGAGGCAGGCACATTTCTCAAAGAACAATTTATTAGCACACATCACTTCAGTGCTGACAGCTACACAACCATTTGCACCACTCCGGTGACCCTGAGGACACAGATAAACCTCCAAGGGGCCTGAATGATTCTCTGAAAGGATGCAAATGACCAGCTGTCTGCAAAGAGTGTAAATCCTTCCATTCTCCACCATCCAGTCCGAGTTGAAGAAGCTTCCTGGATGAGAAGCGAAATGTCTTCACAGAAAAACAAGAAAGTTTAAGATGTGTGGATTTCAACTCTTAGAATTCTGAAGCCAGCATGCCAAGTTTGAAAAACACTGGCCTAGACATAAATCCATAACTTCAGCAAGATACAATAGAGAGGTTTTGCTGAGTCTGGGTACAAGCCTGGAACAGTCTTATATCCTGCTTTCTCCACACAGTATTACTTCCTTACGTGTCCCATCGAGTGCAGAGCTGTTGGACTTCTTCTCCTTGAGATTGTCTCGGTTCAAGGATGCGTTTCCTATGCTCAGGCAGTCAGGATCATAGTTCTAATAAGAGAGCACAAATACACGAAGGAACACCAATACTTGCACTTTGAAAGAGCGTTTGCAGCGTGACTACTATTAGGAGCAAAACACAACACAGAGAGACTTAAGACATTTAACAGCGGTTTATATACAACCTATACAGACATATGCCGTATTTTTTAGAGTGTAAGACGCACCTTTTTCCCCTCAAAAAAGAGGCTGAAAATATGGGTGGGTCTTATACACTGAATACAGCATTTTTTGCCTCCCGAAACCCTGCTCCCTTCATCAAAATGGCCGTGCATCGCCTTTAGGAGGCTTCCAGAGTGCTCCTGGAGCTGGGGAAGGCAGAAATGAGCAAAAAACGGGCAGTTGTTTGCTCGTTTTTGCCGCCCTCCCCCAGGAGCACTCTGCAAGCCTCCTAAAGGCTATTCATGCCCTTTTTTTGAACAAAAAATGGGCCTGGTTTCACGAAAAAAATGGGTCATTTTTGGGAGGTTTGCAGGGTGCAAAACCTTTTTTTAGAATTTGCCTCTTCAAAACCTTGGTGCGTCTTATACTCCGGTGCGTCTTATACTCCGAAAAATAGGGTAAGGGGTAGCAAATACCTGACAAGTAATCAATCTTCTTCTTAACCTTACATGGAGAACTTAGCAATGGATACCAGACACAAGGAGAGAGATACACGAGGAGAGAGAGATTCGTCCTCTTATGGCCTCCTTTATATAGTCATCTCTTAAAGTGGTAAAGTCTTGTGTGGATCCCTTAATAGTCTTAAACTGGCTATACCAATGCTGATTCATCTTCATTGCATCAGCCTTGCATTTCATCAGCTTTACAGTAGCATCAGCCTTACATTGGCTGGTCAAACTATTCTCAAAAGCACCTGAGGGTAGAACAAGAAGCAATGGGTGGAAACTCATCAAGGAGAGAAGCAACTTAGAACTAAGGAGGAATTTCCTGACAGTTACAACAATTAATCAGTGGAACAACTTGCCTCCAGAAGTTGTGAATGCCCCAACACTGGAAGTTTTTAAGAAGATGTTGGATAGCCATTTGTCTGAAATGGTATAGGGTTTCTTGCCTAGGCAGGGTGTTGGACTAGATGACCTCCAAGGTCCCTTCTAATTCTATTCTAATTCTAAAATAAAACCAACATTTTAGCACCATTCTCTAACCATATACAGCCCACCCGCAGCTTTGCTGCTTAGCTTCATCCTGCAATCTTAAATCTTTCTTCTGTGAAAAATGCCCTGTTTCCTGTCACTCCACGACTCCATCCATTCCTTGACAAATGTCCTATTTCCAGTTCCTTCCCATCACATGCAGGGGTGAAAAGGCAAGCTTTTGGAATCCCAGCCAGGAAAAAAAAAGAGGAGCTAATTGGAATTCAAAGTATAGTATGTGGATTAATTAACAGGCTCAAAATTAATAGGTGGTGTTTGTCCTTTTGCCTAGGAAAACCTTGTATGGCAGTTGAGGAAAAATGGGGTTGATTTGCAAGGATTTATTTTATAAGGCAAAGTAATGTTTTAATTGCACATTACCAGAGAAACACATATATATTAACATAGGGGCAAATGGAAAGACTGCAGAGACAAGTTAGATGGTGTTGTATTTAATACCAGTATCTGAGAAGAATCCAGTGGGAGCTAGCTTACTAAGTTGCTATTATTCATTGCCTTTAAAAGGGGGGAAATTAATTAGGCTTCATTGGAACGGTTGCAGGATTTGACTAGTCGAGAGAAAAGAAGGACTTGGGGAGACCTGATAGCAGTATTCCCGTATTCGAGAGGCTGCCACAAAGAGGAGGGGGCCAATTTATTTTCCAAAGCACCAGAAAGAAAGACAAGAAGCAATGGATGGAAACTAACCAAGGAGAGAAGCAACCTGGAATTAAGAAGAAACTGCCTAACAGGGAGGACAATTAACCATTGGAACAGCTTGCCTCCAGAAATTGGGGATGCTCCATCATTGGAGGTTTTTAAGAAGGGACTGGACAGCCACTTGACTGAATGGTATAGGGCAGTGATGGCGAACCTTTTTTGGCTCGCGTGCCACAAGTGGGGGGAGCGCAGGGGGGTCGAGTGCGGGCGTGCCGCACCCACAATGCAACGCGTGAACCCCCCCCATTTTTACATGTTTTTTTTTGCCCTCCCCAGGCTCCAGGGGCTTTATAGGAGCCTGGGGAGGGCGAAAAGAGCCTCCCCCGACCCCCCCAGAGGCCCTCCGGAGGCTTCAGGGACTGTCCGGAGGCTTCCCTGAAGCCTTCGGAGGGCTTAAAAAGTGACTTCCGGGTTGCTCGGAGGGTCGTTTTAAGCGCTCAGAAGGCATCAGGGAAGCCTCCGGACAGTCCCTGAAGCCTTCGGAACGCTTAAAACGACCCTCCGAGCAACCCGGAAGTCACTTCCGGTTTGCTCGGAGGGTGGTTTTAAGCGTTCCGAAGGCTTCAGGGACGGTCCCTGAAGCCTCCGGGGGGGGGCTCTTTTCGCCCTCCCCAGGCTCCTATAAAGTCTCTGGAGCCTGGGGAAGGCGAAAAATAGCTTTTAAAAAGGTGAACTCAGCTGGCCAGCGCGCGCATGCGCGCTGGCCAGCTGACAGGGCAGTGCCTCGCGTGCCCTGACAAATGGCTCTGCGTGCCACTTGTGGCACGCATGCCATAGGTTCGCCATCACGGGTATAGGGTCTCCTGCTTGAGCAGGGGATTAAACTAACAATAGCAATAGTACTTATATACCGCTTCATAGTGCTTTTACAGCCCTCTCTAAGTGGTTTCCAGAGTCAGCCTATTGCCCCCAACAATCTGGGTCCTCCTTTTACCCACCTGGGAAAAGTGAGCCTGGTGGGATTCGAACTGCCAAACTGCAGCTAGCAGTCAGCTGAAGTAGGCTCCACTCTACTCCACTCCACTTTGGATCGCGTGCCAAAAGCAGGGGAAGCACAGAGGGGTTGTGCACGGGCGTGCCCACACCCATAATGCTATGCGCGCAACCACCAAAAACCCCAACACCACGCGCTTGCCACCATGACCCTCTCACTTTTGGCGCACTTTTTTTGCCCTCTCCAGGTTCCAGAGGCTTTCTAGGGGCCTGGGAAGGGTGAAAACAGCCTCCTCTGCCTCCCTGGAGAACCTCCGGAGGCTTCAGGCGCTTCCTTGAAGCCTCCGGAGTGTGAAAAACCAGCCCTACGGGCAAACCGGAAGTTCACGGACGGAAGTGGGAAAGCTTCACATGATTATAAAGTAGCGAAGACAGAATA
The DNA here is from genome assembly GCF_964273705.1 of Natrix helvetica. NCBI lineage: Eukaryota > Metazoa > Chordata > Lepidosauria > Squamata > Natricidae > Natrix > Natrix helvetica. Next base: position 8,941,735 of record NC_138552.1, read on the forward strand.
ACCAAGTGGGAAGGGACTCCCGGTTTTCTCATAGGGCTGTTTTTTGCCTTCCTGAGCCTTCAGGGAAGCCTCCTGAAGCCTCTGGAGGGCAGAAAACAGCCTTAAACGAAGTCAGCTGGTCAGCACGCACATGCCTGCTAGAGCTGACAGGGCAACACCTCGCGTGCCCTAACAAATGGTTCCACATGCCACCTGTGGCACATTTGCCATAGGTTCGCCATCATGGCCCTATTTCAGACAAGAGGCTGCCCCGTCTCTTCTTTAAAATGTCTAGTAATGGAGCACCCACAATTCTGGGGGCAGCCTGTTCCACTGGTTAATTACGGTATCATCTGCAAATCTGATGAATCCCCCATCTGTTCCCCTGATCTCGGGGTACCTCACTGCTTACGTCTCTCCACATAGATGCATTTCCATGAAGACTACATGTCGAATGCAGTTTGTCAACCAGTTACAAAGCTGCCTTCTAATTCTGTTATCCTGAAGCTGGCTTTTTGCTTGACAGTATGCCATTGTCTCCCTTTTCTCTCTCCCCCCCCCCAAATAGTTTAAAAGAAGTAAACAAACAAACATCAAATTTGGCACATACTACAAGATGCAATCTGGATGTTGATAGGCCTCAAGTCCCGTCCCCCCCCCACTTCCCCTCTACTTTAAAAAAAAAGTGAAAATGCCTTTAGGGGACGTTATTTTCTTTTTTTCTCCTTCTTTTCAACGTTAATTATATCCAAGAAGGTGACTTTGATCTTTGATATAAACTTGCTTTCCCAAACTAGAAGGGCTTCTCCATCCATCCCGGAAACTCAAGTGCTCCATCAAAACGCCATGTCTTAAATTTCATTTTCCCTCGGACCCCATTGCACGACGGATAGGCTGGAGATAAAAACACAATTTTTCAGAGAGTCAAAAGTACACCGTTTGTGAAATATCTGACTTCCCATATGTTTTTATCTATCGCATTTATCTATTTGCTTGCATCAGAAACCCAGAACTTCGCTCCAGCCGTATTTTTACCAGACGAGAAAGGCCCCTTCAAAAGATGATGTTTTAACAGATGTCGAGATTAATTGCCAAAAATAAGAAGATAAAATTCTCTGGGTTATAAGAAAATAGCTCCAACGGGTTGATCAGAACCAAGAAAAACCTCATGATTGGCATTTCTGTGAATCTCCCGAAGCTTCTACAGCCAGCCAGGCCTCGAACCGTTCATTTAATGTCTGCACCCAATTTATCTTCGTTTTCTAAGAATCCTTCAATCAATCAGAATAGACATGGAAGGGACCTTGGAGTTCATCTAGTCCAGCTCCCTGCTCAAGCAGGAGATGCTATACCAGTGATGGTTAACTTTTTTCTCCTCTCGCGTGCTGAAATTGCGTTCATGTGTGCAATGGCGCCCATGTGTGTGCCCACACTCACAATGCAATGCGCCCTGATTTTGCGTATGCACAAATGACCCCACGGGCTTCCCCTACCCCCAGTGCATGCGCGCGACTCCCCCATGCCCCATTCTAGGCCTTGCAGGCCTCCCTGAAGCCTCCTGGAACCAAAAACGGGCCACGGGGGAAGGGCACACTCCCGCGCACTCCCCCAACCACTATGCATTTGCACACCCTCCCACGAATGCGCACACGTTTCCCACATGTGCAGCAGAGACCCCAAAATCAGCATGCGCCTGCCACCTGTGGCACACATACCATAGGTTCGCCATCCCAGTGCTATACCATTTCAAACAAGTCTCTTCTTAAGAACCTCCAGTGGTGAAACACCCACAACTTCTGAAGGCAAGTTGTTCCATTGTTTAATTGTCTTCACTGTTAGGAAGTTTCTCCTTAATTCCAGGTTGCTTCTCTCCTTGATTAGTTCCCAACCATTGCTTCTTGTCCTGCCCTCGGGTGTTTTGGAAAATAAATTGACCCGCTCCTCTTTGTGGCAACCCATCTCTCTTTTAATCTATCTTTGACTCTCTGAGGAAAAAAATGTGTTCTTCTCTCTCTCTCTCTAAAACAGTGGTGGGATTCAAATAATTTAACAGCCGGTTCTCAGCCCTAATGATTCCTTCCAACAACCAGTTCACCAAACTGCTCAGAAATTTAACAACCAGTTCTCCCGAAGTGGTGCGAACCGGCTGAATCCCACCGCTGCTCTAAAATTTAGGAAAAGTAGAAAGCCTTTTATAATCTCAAGATTTACTTTTTCCCAAAGGATTCGCTCAATGCTTAGATCCTCCTTTTTCCTTGACAGCCAGCGTTCACACTCAAATAGGTAGACGCTGTCCGTGGCATCGTTCAGGATCTCAACTTTCTCCAAGTACCAGTCGGGCCTTGGCAGAGTGTTGTCATGGCGTATCTTGATTTTAGAGATGGTGCCAAGGTCAACAGCTTCCATTGTGAAGATGTCTTCCTGTGGCAGATAGAAGAGAAATTCTTGGTTGGTCTTTAAAGGAGCATTTGTTGTGCAAGCAGAATGACAGAGTTGGAAGGGAGCTTTGAGGTCTTCTAGTCCAACCCCCTGCTCAGGCAGGAGACCCTATCTATACCATTTCAGACAAATGGTTGTCCAATCTCTTCTTAAAAAAAAACTCCAGGATTTATGATGGTCCTCCGTCCTGTCTGGAAACTTTGGAATATACGTACATTTTAAACCCACCTGAAGAACACAGGTAGTCCTCAGACGTACAACCATAATTACCCCAAAATTTCTGTTCTTAAGACAGTTGTAACGTGAACTTTGCCTCCTTTTACAACCAGAGTTTGTAACATGGTTGTTAAGTGAATCTGGCTTCCCTTGTCAGAAGGTCGTAAAAGGAGATCACATGCCAGTTGCCAAGTGCCCGGATTTTGATCATGTGACCATGCGGATGCAGTTGTAAGTGTGAAAAGGGGTCATAAGTCAATTTTTGTAGTAATTGTTGTAATTTCAAACAGTCACTAAACAAATGGTTGTAAGTTGAGGACTGCCTGTATTTACTTACACGCTCAATTTGGATGACACGTTAAAAAAAGTTGGGCATTTCTTCTCTCAGGGAGAACTGGGTTCAAATCCACCATCAGCAATGGAAACTTACTGAGTGACTTTGGACCATTCAAAGTCTCTTAGCCCAACCTGCACCCCTCAGATGGTTGTTTAACTTGGAGGAGGGCATTCTACATAAAATACTTTAATGTCAGAGTGCACGCAACTTTACTACGTAAGACA
>NC_138552.1:8949929-8974408 GCF_964273705.1 Natrix helvetica
CTTACTTTCCAGTGAGTCGTCGATTTCTTCATCAATCTGCTTAAGAGTGCCATCTTTCATGAGTTTTTCAGTAAAAATTCTGGAGGGCACCAGTTCCTTCATAATTTCCCCGTCGTCTTCAGATTTTGCCAGCCATTTTTCACATGGAAATGTGGTTTTCTCAGAACCCTGAAATCACAATAATTAAAAAAAAAAGATTAAAAAAATATTTAGTCATGAAATCTTTGCAACCCTCAGGCTTCATTCGTTCCTAAGGTGGAAGGGCAGTGCGACAAAATATAACAGCAGGAATAAATTCTATTTATTTCTAAAATCCGCGAGGCCTTTTCTGTGGCGACACTAGCAGCTTGTGCTGAGGGAAACACTTGGCTAGCGCTCTGACCAAAAAGCACAAGGCAGAGTCCTGGTCCCGACAAAACCCCTTTTATTAAACCAGTGGTGGGTTTCAAAAATTTTTAGAACCTCTTCTGTAGGTGTGGCCTGCTTTGTGGGAGTGGCTTGTCAGGCATGTGACTAGGTGGGAGTGGCTTGCCGGCCATGTGACTGGGTGGGAGTGGCTTGCCAGCCATGTGACTAGGTGGGAGTGGCTTGCCGGCCATGTGACCGGGTGGGAGTGGCTTGCCGGCCATGTGTCTGGGTGGGCATGGCCAACTTGTAAACTGTGGTGAAATTCACTTAACAACGCTCTTGCTTAGCAACCAAAATATTGGCTCAGAAACTCTGGCATTGAAGTGTGCAAGTCTTAAAGCTGTAAAGTTACAAGACCCTTGCACCCCTAACCCTTTAGAAAAAAAAACCCAGGGGTGTTCAAACTTGACAGCTTTAAGACTTGTGGACTTCAACTCCCAGAATTCCTCCTCTCGCTCTTCATCTTGATGATGTGTGGATGGGCGGGGGGAGGGAGCTGGAACTGGTTCTAAACGGCACTGGAGATTTGTGGAACCTCTTCTATAGAAGAGGTTAGAACTGGCAGGAACTCACCCCTGTATTAAACGGATGTGAATTCCTCTCATTCACATTCAGCAAGGCCTGGTAAACAGTCTTTTAAAGGAGTATTTATGACCACAGACCTTATCTAGCTTGGAAAGCTGCCATGTAAATATTTTCCAAATGCGGTGCTTTGCAAGGAAAGACTGGGCACAGGGTCTCTTGAGATTCACGGACAGATCTTCACACTCTTTCATCCCTCCGCAGCAGACGGATGAAAGAGCCACGTGTGGCTCCAGGTTGCTGACCCCTGAATTAAACCATGGGACAACTTGCCTCCAGAAGTTGTGAATGCTCCAACACTGGAAGATTTTAAGAAGAGACTAGACAACAATTTGTCTGAAATGGTGTAGGAGAGCTTGTTCTCCTCTAGGAAATATTGGTGATTTCTTCGTGTCAGAATCCCCATGTTCTCGCTCCAGGTTTTCCCCTTCTTTATCTGCATAAAGCAGGATCTACTCCAATGCTCCAATATGCTTCTCTCTGCAGCCATATTCATTATGACAGAGGCCATGCAATTAGTGGGAGAGAGAAACGTGGCTTTAGCCCTCTCTAGTCGACGCGGTTTCTCCTGCCAGATGCTTTCAATTTAATCTGACCTCATCTCTACCCCCCCACACAGACACATTGACATGCCTGCTCACAATCTAATCAGGTAGCACCGTTTTCAGAGGCCTTGGCAGCCGAACCGGTGGTAATATCCTGTGGCGTGATTATGACACCATTGTGCAGCCTTGGGCCTCTCTCTCTCTCTCTCTCTCTCTCTCTCTCTTCCCCTTCCGTCGCATGCTTAAATCAGAGAGTTCAGACAGATTAGGCGTAGCTAATAGCAACATTCAGTTTCGTCCTGTTTAATGAGTTTTTTTTCAGTGAGAGAGTCCGGCAGGAGTGGCGCAGAAGAAATGCCGGCCAGCTAGTATCCATGAGCAGCTGTCCAGGGTCCTGAAATAAATCTGTCCACAAAGGGAAGACAGCAGCAGTTTCCAGATGTAGGACTCTTATTATTTCTAATCACGGGAGAGCAGAACAATAAGAGCTGGAAGGGACCTTGGAGGTCTTCTAGTCCAGCCCTCTGCTCAGGCAGGAGACCCTGTACAATTTCGAGGCAATCGGTTGTCCAATCTCTTCTTTAAAATCTCCAATGTTGGAGCACTCAAAACTTCTGAAGGCAAGCCGTTCCACTGACTAATTGTTCTCACTGTTCTCAATTCTCCTTAGTTCTAGTTTGGATCTCTCTCTGGTTAGTTTCCACCCATTGCTTCCTGTCCTGCCTTCAGGTACTTTGGAAAATAGGTTGACCCCGCTCTACCTGGCTCAATAGTAGTAACTGCAAGTGGCATCCTGGAGTCCATGGTGGACAATCACTTGGATATGAGCCTGCAGTAGCTGCAGCTGCCAAAAAAGCGAACACAGTTCTAGGCTGCATTAAGAGAGGGATAGAATCAAGATCACGTGAAGTGTTAATACCACTTTATAATGCCTTGGTAAGGCCACACTTGGAATTCTGCATTTAGTTCTTGTCGCCACAATGTAGAAAAGATGTGGAGACTCTAGAAAGAGTGCAGAGAAGAGCAACAAAGATGATTAGGGGACTGGAGGCTAAAACATATGAAGAACGGTTGCAGGAATTGGGTATGTCTAGTTTAATAGAAAGAAGGACTAGGGGAGACATGATAGGAGTCTTCTAATATCTCAGGGGCTGCCCCAAAGAAGAGGGAGTCAAGCTATTCTCCAAAGCACAAGCAGGCAGGACAAGAAGCAAAGGATGGAAATTAATCAAGGGGAGAACCAACCTAGAACTAAGGAGGAATTTCCTGATAGTGAGAACAATTCATCAGTGGAATGACTTGTTTCCAGTCAACGCTGGAGGTTTTTAAGAAGAGATTGGACAACCATTTGTCTGAAAGGGTCCTGCTTGAGCAGGGGATTGGACTAGAAGACCTTCAAGGTCCCTTCCAACTCTGTTATTCTGTTATTTTTTTGTGGCAGCCCCTGAGGTATTGAAAGACTGCTATTATGTCATCCCTGGTTCTTCTCTTCACTAGACTAGCCATGGCCAGTTCCTGCAACCGTTCTTCATATGTTTTGGCCTCCAGTCCCCTAATCCTCTTTGTTGCTCTTCTCTGCACTCTTTCCAGAGTCTTAAGGTCTTTTTTACATAAAGTGACAGTTATTCTTGGGGATAGCTGACTTCTGCATGTGGATAATGCAACTGCTGCTGCTAGTAAACTGAAGGCCCTAAGAAGCCAACTGTGCGTAATGCATGCCAACAAAATCTCATTTGTTCCAGGGAGGGAAGAGAGAGATGCTGTCACACTTATCTCAACCTCCCTTGATGGAGCTGCTGGCTCTCTTCCATTCATCGACAGCAGCTGATTTCTCAATCTACTGGAAGTTTATTGTGTGGCTCTGTCGAGGCAATGGAGTATCTGGAGCCCCAAAAGTGCCTGCAGGCAACCCCCTTCTGCCTACCTGACTTTTTTTAAAAAATTCACTTGTTCTTTCAAAAGTTCTTTTCAAAGAAAGAGAGGGGGGAGAGAGGGGGAAGAGAGAGAAAAGAAGAAAGAAAGAAAGAAAGAAAGAAAGAAAGAAAGAAAGAAAGAAAGAAAGAAAGAAAGAGGAGGGAGGGAGGGAGAGAAGGGAGAGAGAAAGACAGAAAGAAAGAATGAAAAGAGAGACAGGAAGAGAAGGAAGAAAGGAAGGAGAGGGAAGGAAGGAGAGAGGGAAAGGAAGGAAGAAAGGGAAGGAAGGAAGGAGGAGAGAAGGAAGGAAGGAAGGAAGGAAGGAAGGAAGGAAGGAAGGAAGGAAGGAAGGAAGAAGATAAAAGAAAGAAAGAAAGAAAGAAAGAAAGAAGGGATGGGGGAGGGAGAGAAGGAAGGAAGGAAAGGGAGGGAGGGAGAGAGGGAGAGAAGAAAAGATGAAGGAAAGGAAGGAAGGAAAAGAAAGAAGGAAGAAGATAAAAGAAAGAAAAGAAAGAAAGAAGAGGGGAAGGAGGGAGAGAGGAAGAGAAGGAAAAAATGAAGGGAAGGAAGAGAGAGAAAGAAGGAAGGAAGAAGATAAAAGAAAGAAAGAAAGAAGAGGGGAGGGAGGGAGAGAAGGAAGGAAGGGAAGGAGGGAGAGAGGAAGAGAAGGAAAAAATGAAAAGGAAGAGAGAGAAAGAAGGAAGGAAGAAGAAGATAAAAGAAAGAAAGGAGAAATAAATAAATAAAGAAAGAAAGAAAGAAAGAAAGAAGAGGGAAGGGAAGGAGAGAAGGAAGGAAAGGGAAGGAGGGAGAGAGGGAAAAAAATGAAGGAAAGGAAGGAAGAGAGAGAAAGAAAGAAGGAAGGAAGAGAAGGAGGGAGGGAGAGGGAAGGAAGGAAAGGGAGGGAGGGAGGGAGAAGGAAGAAGAAGAAGAAGAAGAAGAAGAAGAAGAAGAAGAAGAAGAAGAAGAAGAAGAAGAAGAAGAAGAAGAAGAAGAAGAAGAAGAAGAAGAAAGAAAGAAAGAAAGAAGAGGGAGGGAGAGAAGGAAGGAGTGGAAGGGAGGGAAGGGGAGAAAGAAGAAAGGAAGGAAAGGAAGAGAGAGAGAGAAGGAAGGAAGAAGAGGAAAGAAAGAAAGAAAGAAAGAAAGAAAGAAAGAAAGAAAGAAAGAAAGAAAGAAAGAAAGAAAGAAAGAACGAACAGGAAGGGAGTCTGTTGGAAAGCAAATCATCAAGTCACTAAGGAAACCATTCTGTGAATGTGCCCAAAACACATACAGTCAATATTTGAACAGTCACCAAATGAATGATTGTGAGTCGAGGCCTACTTGTACTGTGGCTTTATAAAGCCACTCTCTTGCACTCTTGGTGGGTCTGAAATTTGAATTGGTGACTGATTTATTTGAGTTGGTAATCGAAGAAACATTTGCTTTAAGCAAAGCAGGAAAGATATTTGGATGGAAATACTCATTACAAAAAACTCCTCCTTACCTTTCCATTTGGTAAAAGCCTCCGTATGTCTACCTGGTCAAGGTGCCAGCCTGAATTGATACCTGAGCCATCATGCCCAATGCGGATCTTTTCAAGGATGTTGCCAACGTCTTCTAGCTGAAGGGATTTAGGGAAAATGTGGTTATGGAATTACCTGAAAGGGTTTTCTTGAAGTCCAAAATACAATTCAATTTGTTCCTTTAATTCACATTTTATTTTATTTTATTTTTTGCCTAATGGGATAAAATGACGATAAATCATCCTGACGGCCCCTCAAAATGCAGCCATCTTGGATGGGTTTTTTTGTATTTCTATTTTGTGTGGCGTAACAGAATACAGCATGAATGCACAGCATTCACAAAAAACAGCACATAAAATGTTTAGGGTATAACAGTGGTGGGATTCATACATTTTTATTGGTTCTGTGGGTGTGGCTTGGTGGGCATGGCATGGCTTGGTGGGCGTGGCAGGGGAAGGATACTGTAAAATCTCCATTCCCTTCCCACTCCAGGGGAAAGTTACTGCAAAATCCCCATTTCCTCCCAATCAGCTGGGACTTGGGAGGTAGAGATGGGGGCAGGGGCAGTCAGAAGTGGTATTTACCGCGATCACTTCCGGTCATTGAAGGCGATGGACGTTGTTGTCTGCTGTTTGTCTCTCTGGTGGGCTCCTTTTAGGAGCACAGGGGGTCTCGGAGGGACCCCGGATTTGGCGGCAGCCGGCAGGGGTGTTTCCAGCCTCGCCCCAGGATCTGGGGAGCGGAGGGGGGGCATGGAACAGCATTTGGCTTTCTGCCCTTTCGCTGAATGGGCTCTGGGAGGAAGGAGTTAATTAAGGAGGAGCGGCTGGAATGCGGGTGTCGAGAGATCTGTCCTAATCTCCTTAATTATCGTTAACGGATAAGCAGCAGACTATTGTAAATTCGTGTTCAATCTATTTGAAGCTGGAAGATTAGAGGGGGGGTTCTTTCTCTTTACCTCCCTCAGAAAAAGTTGCATTTGAATTATCTCTCTCTATATCGGAATGGAGAAAGAATAAAGGCTGACTTGTCACCTGTATTAACTATGTGAGAAAGATTTATATCACAACTGAAAGGTGATTGCTGAGCTGTTTTCTTAAAGGAAAAAAAACTTTATGGAAATCTTTGTTCTTCTCCCTGTTAAAGGAGGAGCCAAGATGGCTCCCCTCCGTCTTCATTTTTGTACTTACAAATGAAGTCTGCCTTTTGAAACTACCTTTGAAAAAATCTCTGGCATTGTATTATTACCCCCTCTGAAGGACCCCTGGACCTCTCCTGTTATGTGGTCTTCCTGGATTTTGATTATTTGATTTTCCCCTTTCTGGTGTGCCTCCATGCCTTGGAACTGTGATGGAGAACTAACTTTTCACTTTTGGATTTGCCTGCCTCCTTGGATCGGCACAGCTGTGCACTCCACTGACGCCATTTCTTTTGTAAAAGATTTATACCATCTCTGAACTCAGATAAATGGGGCCCAAAAAAACACCAACGGGCAAGTCATTCTTGGCTCCCACTTCTGCCACCTCCAGCCCAAGTATGCATCAGATGAAAATTACTTCATTGTTACAACTAGAAGGGACTGGAAAGAGCTCAAAAGACTTATCTGTTACCCAAATGTTTCAGGAAATTATGAGGGGTCAAAATGAGTTGAAAAAAGAGGTGACAGACCTCAAAGAAAAACTCAGAGGTGTACAACACCATATAACAGAAAACAAACAAAGAATTAGTGTGTTGGAGGAGGGGGTGGCTGGGTTGGGGAAGGAGGTTAAGGCAGTCCAGAAGGGGAATTTAGAATTTGAAAATTTTATGGCAAAGATAGAACTTGAAAGAATGTCCTTTTTTCTCAGATTCCAGAACCTACCAGAGACAGAAAATGAAGATCTTAAGGATGTTATGAGTACAATTTTAGCAGAATATATTAATAGAGACAAAGAACAGTTGTGGTGGGATATGGATCTGGTTTACAGGATTAATTCAGCATATGCTAGAACACATAATGTTCCAAGGGAGGTACATGTTAAATTTCTTAGGAAGACCACGAGGGATGAGGTGCTAGGGACCCAAAGGGGGGGGGGGGACCACTAAAATATAAAGACAAAGAAATTACCATTCTTAAGCAAATTCCGAAAAAATAAGAGAAAAAAGGAGGAAGTACTCCTCCTTATCAAAGAAATTATATAATAAAGGAGTTTGGTTTAGATGGTTATTGCCAGAGGGAATGTTGATTTTTTGGGAGGGAAACAGAATTAGAATTAATACAGTGGGGGAGGCAGAAGCCTTCATTAAAAAACACAGTTCTCTCCTAGAGGACGAAAATATGGGAGGTAGTGAAAAAGGTAATAATGTACAAGATATGAAGGAGGGAGGGGCTGTGGCTCCATCTGGGGACAGGGGGGAGGGAGCAATATCGAAAAGGCTCAGGTCACAAAAATAAATGCATTTGAAATATTATTGTAATTGTTGATATACTAGAAAGTGACAAAAAAGAGATGATTGAACACATGGTTGATATAATGTAGAACAAGATTCTGTTTTTGCTTATCTTTTATATGTTGTCTTTAACATTGGGATTTTTTTTTGCTTCCCTCTTGTTATTGAGATTCTCCATCATCCAGGACATGGTTGGTCCAAAGGTGCTTTTTCAAGAGGCAACTGGTAGCAGAAATTTTGAGTAGCCCGGAGAACCGGCCTCTTGAAAAGTACCTTTGGGACTCTATTTCATATTTGTCTACTAGCAATAGGTAACAAACCAAACTTTGAGAGAAAGACAGAGAGAGACAGAGAGAAACAGAGACACAGAGATATACAGAGAGACAGAGACACACAAACATAGAGACAGAGACACACACAGAGAGAGAGAGAGAGACAGAGAGAGAGACAGAGTCAGAGAGACAGAGAAAGACAGAGAGAGAGAGAGAGACAGAGACAGACATATACACACAGAGACAGAGTCAGAGAGACAGAGAAAGACACAGAGAGAGACACAGAGAGACAGAGAAAGACATCTAGAACACAAATGCACCAGTGTTAATATATGTTAAAGGAAGGAGGGAGGAAGAGAAACAAGAAAGAAAGGAAGGGAGAGAAAGAAAGAAAGAAAGACAGACAGACAGAAGGAAGGGAGAGACAGTGAGAGAAAAAAGGAAGGAGAGGGAGAGAGGGAGAGAAGGAAGAAATTAAGGGAAGGAAGGAAGGGAGAGAGAGAAAAAAGGAAGGAAGAAAAAAGAAAGAAGGAAAGAAGGAAAAAAAGAGACAGGAAGGGGTCAGTTGGAAGGCAAAATCAATAAAACACCCTCTGCTAAAATAAGCTGGGAACAAAAAACTCAATTATCTGTGTGTCTACATTTTATAAGATCAGGGTGTTGTTGTTTTCTTTTTAAAAAGAGTTATATAAAACAGCAACGGCTTCTAAAAAAAATTTAGAGATGTCTTCAGATACAAACAGCACATCAGTGATTGTGAGATGGTGTTGCCAACTACCCTGCTGTAACAAATATGAGCATCAAAAACCCAAAAAACAGCATTTGGTCTGCAATTCTGTTCACATTCTCAGAAAAGATTGGAGGAAGCTGAAAATTACAGGACACCACAAAATGGTCATGAGTTCAGCTTCAAAAGTTGGCTTACTGGGGAACTGATACTTTGTGCCACATCCCTAAAACAAGTGATACATCCCCATAACATGCTTTAACAAATTTGCAGATGACACCAAGCTGGCAGGAATAGCCAACACTCCAGAAGATAGACTTAAGATACAGAAGGATCGTGACAAACTTGAACATTGGGCACTATCTAATACAATAAAATTCAATGGTGAAAAGAGTAAGGTTCTACATTTAGGCAAGAAAAACGAAATGCACAGGTACAGTATGGGTGGTACCTTGCTCAGCAGTAGTAACTGTGAAAGGGATCTTGGAGTCCTAGTGGACAACCATTTAAATATAAGCCAGCCGTGTGCAGCAGCTGTCAAAAAAGCCAACACAGTTCTAGGCTGCATCAACAGAGGGATAGAATCAAGATCACGTGAAGTGTTAATACCACTTTATAATGCCTTGATAAGGCCACACTTGGAATACTTCATCCAGTTTTGGTTTCCACAATGTACAAAAGATGTGGAGACTCTAGAAAGAGTGCAGAGAAGAGCAACAAAGAGGATTAGGGGACTGGAGACTAAAACATATGAAGAATGGTTGCAGGAACTGGGTATGTCTAGTTTAATGCAAAGAAGGACTAGGGGAGACATGATAGCAGTGTTCCAATATCTCAGGGGTTGCCCCAAAGAAGAGGGAGTCAAACTATTCTCCAAGGCACCTGAACAAGAAGCAATGGGTGGAAACTAATCAAGGAGAGAAGCAACTTTAGAACTGAGGAAAAAATTCCTGACAGTTAGAACAATTAACCAGTGGAACAACTTGCCTCCAGAAGTTGTGAATGCCCCAACACTGGAAGTCTTTAAGAAGATGTTGGATAGCCATCTGTCTGAAACGGTATAGGGTTTCCTGCCTAGGCAGGGGGTTGGACTAGAAGACCTGTTGGGGAAGAAAGGGTTAAGGAGGTCCAAAAGGGAAATTTAGAACTGGAAAATTTTATGGCCAAAATAGAATTGGAAAGAATGTCTTTCAGAACCTACCAGAGACAGAAAATGAAGCTCTTAAAGATATTATGAGCACAATTTTAGCAGAATACCTTAAGAGAAACAAAGAGCAGATCTGGGGGGATATGGACCTGGTCTATAGAATCAATTCAGCATATGCCAGAATTCATAATGTTCCAAGAGAGGTACATGTTAAATTTCTCAGGAAGGCCATGAGAGATGAGGTACTAGGGGCCCAAAGGGAGGGACCTTTAAAATACCAAGACAAAGAGATTGCCATTCTAAAGCAAATTCCAAAAAAGAGCAGAGAAAAAAGGAGGAAGTACGCTTCCTTATCAAACAAATTATATAATAGAGGAATTTGGTTCAGATGGTTAATGCCAGAAGGAATGTTGATTTTCTGGGAGGTAAGTCGAGTTAGAATTAAGACAGTGGACGAGGCAGAGGCCTTTATTAAAAAACATTTTCCCTCCCAGAGGACGAAGATAGCAGAGGTGGGGGGAAAAGCAGCAATGCACAAAATATGGAGGGGGGGCACGGCCCCACCCGGGAGCAGAGAGGAGGAGGCAATATCAAAAAGGCTCAGGTCACAAAACATCTGAAATATTATTGCAATTGTTGATATACTAGAAAGTGACAAAGAAAGAGTTGATTGAACATGTTGTTGATACAAAGTAAGAATTCTGTTTGTGCTATCCTTTACATGTTATTTTTAAAATTGTAAAAGTGTGAGATGGGGGGGGGGGATTTCTACTACCAACATGGAAGCTACTAAAATTTTCTATGTACCCTATTACCCTTTTCCCATAAATGTTTTTAAAACCAATAAAACTTTTTACAAAAAAAAGAAGAAGATGTTGGACAGCCATTTGTCTGGAACAGTATAGAGTTGATCACCATCTTTAAAGCGCTCCATGGCACAGGACCTAGCTACCTGCGGGATCGCATCCTGCCGCACACATCCCTGCGACCAATTCGCTCTCACAGGGAGGGACTCCTCCGGGTGCCGTCCACCAAGCAATGCCAACGGGCGGCGCCTAGGAGTAGAGCCTTCTCTGTGATGGGCCCAACCCTCTGGAATGACCTCCCCCCCGACATCAGAACTACCACCGACTTCCGCTCCTTCCGACAAAAACTAAAGACTCACCTGTTTTGATTAGCCGGCCTGGCCCACTCATAGTTTTATCTTACCTCCTGGCAGATATTTTAATTGGGGAATTTCATGGGTAATTATTTTAAATTCAATTTTTTGGGGTATTTTTAGGGGTTGTTTTTAAATACTGCTTTTAATGCTTTACTTGAAGGTACAGTTTTATATAGCCTCCTCCATTTATGTATTTATGTATTTATTTATAAGCATCCTATTGGTGTTTTAGCCTGACTGTACACCGCCCCGAGTCCCTTTTGGGAGAGGGGGCGGTCTAGAAATACGAAATAAAGTAAAGTAAAAAAGTTTCCTGCCTAGGCAGGGGGTTGGACTAGAAGACCTCCAAGGTCCCTTCCAACTCTGCTATTGTATTGTATTGTATTGTATTATGCTCTGAAAATTCCAAATATGATCCCCGCCCCCAAAAAGAAGATCCCTGTTTTACACCATGTACAATTTTATAATAATACCCTTCTTAACCTGATTTCTTTCTATGCTTAAGATCACCCCCAAAATGCTTTTCTTTTCAAGGCAACTGGTTTTTCTTTAACACGTCTCGCTTCTGATCCAAGAAGCTTCTTTGGTTCTAACTAACTGGTGGGGAATCAGAAGAAGTTTCTTGGAGGAGAAGGAAACAGCTTAAAGAAAAATCAGGAAATCCAGTTGCCTTTAAAATACATTTTAATTTATTTTAATTTTAAAATAAAAGCACTTGGGGACAACCATGAATGACAACCTCTATGGATATTATGCTCAAGATAATCAAACATTGCCAGAAAGGATTATGTCCATGATTAGTAATTTGGGATGTCTAGTCTAGTGAAAAGAAGGACTAGAGATGACATGATAGCAGTCTTCCAATATTTGAGGGACTGCCAAAAAGAAGAGGGAAATAATTATTCAGTGGAACAGTTTGACTCCAGAAGTTGTGGGTGCTTCATCGCTGGAGGTTTTTCAGAAAAGATTGGAAACCTATTTGTCTGAAATGGTATAGGGCAGTAATGGTGAACCTTTTGGCACCGAGTGCCCAAACTGGAAAGTGTGTGCATGCGCATGCACACTGGAGTACTGGAAATCTGAAGATCAGCTGGCCGGTGCGCATGACTGTTTTTTGGCTATTTTAGGGCATTTGGGGGGTGTTTTCAGACTGTTTTCAAGCCGATTCTCAGCCATTTTGGGGGCAAAACCAGCCCAAAAAACAACCTGAAAGTATCCCGAAAAACGGCTTAAAAACAGCACGGAAAATGGCCCCGAAAATGGATGTGTGCAAGGAAACCAGAAGAACATCTGGGGACTGAGTGCGTGCCCGCAGAGAGAGCTCTGCATGCTACCTCTGGCATGTGTGCCATAGATTCACCATCACGGGTATAGGGTCTCCTACTTGAGCAGGGGATTGGACTAGAAGACCTCCAAGATCCCTTCCAGCTATTCTATTCTATTCCATTCTATTCCATTCAACTGCATGTTTTCTATTCTATTCTGTTCTATTCCATTCCATTCCATTCCACTCAACTCCATGTTTTCTATTCTATTCTATTCTATTCCATTCTATTCTATTCCACTCAACTCCATGTTTTCTATTCTATTCTGTTCTATTCCATTCCACTCAACTCCATGTTTTCTATTCTATTCTGTTCTATTCCATTCCATTCCACTCAACTCCATGTTTTCTATTCTATTCTATTCTATTCCACTCAACTCCATGTTTTCTATTCTATTCTATTCCATTCTATTCTATTCCACTCAACTCCATGTTTTCTATTCTATTCTATTCTACTCTACTCTACTCTACTCTACTCTACTCTCTTCTGTTCTGTTCTGTTCCATTCCATTCCACTCAACTCCATGTTTTCTATTCTATTCTATTCCATTCCATTCCACTCAACTCCATGTTTTCTATTCTATTCTATTCTGTGATGGGATCCTACCAGTTTAGCAACCGGATCGTTGCTGTTTCCCCCAAACAGGTCCGAACTGGTAGAATCCCACCCCTGATTCTATTCTAATTCTCCAAAGCACCTGAAGGCAAGACAAGAAACAATGGATGGAAACTAATCAAGGAGAGAAGCAATCTAGAACTTTCCTTAACACTGAGAACAATTAACCAGTGGAACATCTTGCCTCCAGAAGTTGTACATGCTCCAACACTGGAAGTCTTTAAGAAGAGATTGGACAGCCGCTTCCCTGGAATGGTGTAGGCCAGGGTTTCCTGCTTGAATAGGGGGTTGGATTAGAAACCTACAAGGTCCCTTCCAACTCTGTTGTTCTGCTCTGCTCTGTTGTTCTGTTCTGTTCTGTTCTGTTCTGCTCTGCTCTGTTCTGTTCTCTTCTGTTCTGCTCTGTGGCTCTGCTCTTCTGTTCTGTTTTGTTCTGTTCTGACCAGTTCTTGCAATCTAGCTCCTTCTGCTTCTTCTTTAAACCCTGCCATACGGTTCCCAACTTGCTGGGAGTATCCAGAGCAGTGGTGGGTTCTGGATCCCGTCGCAACCGGTACGCTGCGACTGGGCTGGACATCAACCACAGGCATGGGCGCTGCGCACGCATACACACCCACCGCCCTGCGACACTTCAGCTGCTCGGCGGAGTGTCACGCAGGTGCCGTATGCTGCAGGCGTGTGCGCAAATGGCCCGCTACCTTAAAAAGAGGTAAGGAATGAGGGCGGGTGGGCAGGCCCAACAGAAACACTGTTCTGGTACAGTGGCAGCTGCTCCCGGCTGCCATTGGTAAGCCCGTACCGGGAGGTACCGCCCAGAACCCACCACTGATCCAGAACACATTTCCCCCTTACCTCCACAATGAATTGATTGATAGAATTCCTCTTGAAGAAGAGCCTTTGTTCCCTCTTGTTTTGGCACAGGGATTTCTGTTGCGTGCAAATGCCGTCCGCCCCGTACAGAACGATAAAGACGTCAGCGTCGGTACCTGCTCCAAAAACATCACTGGTGTAGACAGTAATTTCGTAGGGAACAACTGGCCAGAGGAGAACAAAACAAAACGGACGACGTAAGAGGGATAGGATCACTTTTCTTCCAACCAACCTCACACCTATCGTCAATCAAGTGCATTTTATCAGGGCAGAGAATCCTGATTCAGTTATGACGAGCTCTTATCTGTGAACACAAATTGCCGAGTTTGGGATGGATCCTTGCGACTGGTAGGAATCTGCATCAATTAGTAAGTAATCAACATCTGGCCCGCTGCTTCCTGCTTTTCTGATACCCATAGTCCTCGATTTACAACCACAAATGGAGCCCAACATTTCTCTTGTCAAGTGAGACAGTTGTTAAGTGAGTTTTCCCCATTTTGCAACCTTTCTTGCCAGAGTTGTTAAGTGTATCTCTGCAGTCTGCCTTGATTACTGAGTTGTTCTTTTCTTCTGGCAGCTCTGCGCATGCGCACACTGGGAACAGGCTCCAGCTGTTCCTCTGCCTCACTGCTGTCTAGCTCCATAGGCACCTGATCAGAAGAGGGTTGCCAATTTTGTTACTACCGGTTCGGGCATGCTCCCGCGCATGCGCAGAAGTGTCTGGGCAGGTGGGCGGAGCCTCCCACTGCTGGTACTACCAGTCCAGCCGATCAGGGCTGATCCGGCAGCAGCCCACCTCTGCACCTCATCACTGCCAGACAGCCTCAGCCCCATCTCTGCCTCCGACGCAGAGCCCACATCCGAGCCTTCCCCAGCCTCCATGACTGGCCCATTTTTAAACGGAGACTGGACAACAATTTGTCTGAAATGGTATAGGCAGTGGTGGGATTCAAATAATTTAACAACTGGTCCTCTGCCCTAATGACCAGCTGGGTAGGCGGGGCTTGGTGGTCATGTGACTGGGTGGGCGTGGCCAACTCAACATCACTAACGTCGATGGGCGCTTCGCCTTAGCTGTTACAATGTAGCAAGGGTTAACCGGAGAGGCAGTTTCTGAAAGCAGGGCAATAAAGATGAGGCTAGAAACAAGGAGTTATTATCTAGCCTTTAGGTAAGAATGTTTAGACCGATAGATGATCAGAGTAAATAGTATATGGGATGTTTGGAATTGTTAGAGTGGTATACAGCGGAAGTCAGGGGGGTGGGTTTGTGTGGGAGGTGGGGGAGGGTTAGGGTGGAGGGTGGGGCAATATATATGTATGAATAAATTAGAAGATGGGACTAATGAAACATTGTTAGGCTAGGAGAAATTTATATTAAGAGTTATAGATGCTAAATTAGCTTAGAAAATGATCAATGTGTTATTATTAATTTAAGAGTAATTTATATAGTTTTTGTTGGGAGGAGAGGGGTTATGAGTAATCTATTTTAAGATGGGGGGAGGGGAGGGGGTAAAGTGTTTGGTATAATATTTGAATGTGAATTTTTGCGGGGGGGTTGGGGGGGTATAGCATTTGTATGAGATTTATATCGTGTGGAGGGGGGGGTGAAAAGGGGAAAAATTTGTTTGTACAAAACTCTTTTAATAAAAAAAAAAAAAAGAAACAACACCAGAATGTTTCCTTCCTGCCTTCCTTACAGGATTAGCCCTGTAAAGTGGGGGGGGGGGGGAACAAAAGGAGATTTCTTCCAACCACCGGTTCTCTGAACTGCTTAGAAAGTTAACAACCGGTTCTCCCGAATAGGTGTGAATTGGCTGAATCCCACCACTGGGGTATAGGGTCTCCTGCTTGAGCAGAGGGTTAGACTAGAAGACCTCCAAGGTCCCTTCCAACTCTATTATTCAGTTATTCTGTTATGTTTAGATGACAGATATTATTCAAAGGAAAGAGAAACCACATCACACTTGTTATACAACAAAAGGAAGGGTGCAACTGTGGTTTTCAGTAGCAGAACAGAATTTTAATATTTCATCCAAGGTGTAAAAATCTTCACTTTCTTTTGCTTCAGCCTGTAACAATTAAACAATCACGTTCCCAGTACAGTTATTTAATTGGGGACGTGTTATCACATCTTAAGCCCTTTCCAGGCTTGCTAACAAGTAAGCTTTCTGAAATGTTAGCAGATCATTAGATTTTTTTTTCTTCCCCTTGCAAACTAAGTAAATAACCTGTAAGGGTAATGATGGGGAAATGAGATTATGGTTAGAGGCACAATTTGTTTAAGTGGAGCAATTATATGGGCCACACTTGGGTTGAAGATTTGCCTTGTCAAATCAATGATGACAATTTTTAATATTTACTCAGAAGCTTGGAAGAAAAGCATGAGATGTCAAATGGACCCAAGCACTTTGCACATTAAAAAAAGGGGGCAATACAAGCATCTGCCAATATGGAAAAGAGGGGGGAAAGGGGAAAACAGAAAAGAAAATATTAAATATATAAGTATATATCCAAAAGCGAGATATAAAGGAGAGGAAAATATAGTTAGGATAGATCAGCGAAGGTAAGGGAATAAGAAATGATATCAAATTATATTTGGGTTTGCGGAAATACCATCCCAAGGAAACATAAACTGAGATCTGAAAGAGACATCTACAATAACAGAAAAGAAAGAGAGAGAGGAGGAGAGAATGAAAGGAAGATGGGGGAAAGAAGAAAAGGGTAAGGAGAGGAGGATGGAAGGGAGAGGAAGAGGGTAGGAAGGGGAAGAGGAAGAATGGGAGTAGGAGAAAGGGAAGAGAAGGGAAGAAGGAAAGGTGAAGGAGAGGAGGAAGGAAGGAAGTAGAGAATGGAGGGAGGGAGAAAAGAAAGGGAAAATAAGGTGGTGTTACAAAAGGAAGAAAGGATGGTAAATAAAGCATCCCAAACTGTATATAATAACATTAAATGGAATAATAAATGTATGACAAATGTAAATAAGAATGACAATTATGTGAATGTATACTTAAAATGGTATGTAAGAGAACAAAAAATAAAAAATAAAAAATTCTGGAGGAAGCATCTGACAATATGTTTTCTCCTCTAAAAAAATTATCTAAAGCAAGTCTCAAGATTGACATCCCAGGCACCTAAATGTACAGCTAGTCCTTGACTTACAACAGTTCATTTAGTGACTGTTCAAAGTTACAACAGCACTGAAAAAAGTGACTTATAACCATTTTTCACACTTATGACCGTTGTAGCATCCCCATGCTCATGTGATCAAAATTCAGAGGCTAGGCAACTGACTCACATTTATGACCGTTGCAGTGTCTCCAGGATCATGTGATCCTCCTTTGTGACCTTCGGATAAGCAAAGTCAATGGGGAAGCCAGATTCACTTAACAACCGTGTGGCTAGCTTAACAACATGCAGTGATTCGCTTAGCAACTGTGGCAAGAAATGTCACAAAAAGGGGCAAAACTCAAATGGCTTTGTTGCCTAGCCACCAAAATTTGGCCTCAATTGTGGTTGCAAGTCAAGGATTAAAAGTAGTCCTCAGTGTACGGCCACAACTGAGACCCAAATTTTGGTTGAAAAGTAAGACATTTGTTAAGTGAATTTTGCCCCATTTTATGACCTTGCTTGCCACAGTGGTTACCGTATTTTTCAGACTATAAGACGGTTTTGAAGAGGCAAATTAAAAAAAAAGTTTTTGCACTCTGCAGACCTCCCCAAAACGGCCCGTTTTTCACGAAAACGGCCCCTTTTTTTTAAAAAAAGGGCATGAATAGCCTTTAGGAGGCTTGTAGAGTGCTCCTGGGGGGTGGCCCACCCGGGTGCCCCCCCAAATGAGCAAAAAATGGTCCATTTTTCGTGAAAACAGGCCCGTTTTTTGTCAAAAAAGGGGGCATACATAGCCTTTAGGAGGCTTATAGAGTGCTCCTGGGGGCGGGCAAAATGGAACAAAAAACGGCCCATTTTTCACTCATTTCTGCCCTCTCCAGCCCCCAGGAGCACTCAGGAAGCCTCCTAAAGGCTCTGCACGGCCATTTTGGTGAAGGGGGCGGGGTTTCGGGAGGCAAAAAAATGCTTTATTCAGTGTATAAGACGCACCCAGATTTTCATTCTCTTTTTTGAGGGAAAAAGGTGCGTCTTATACTCCGAAAAATACAGTAAGTGAATCACTGCAGCGGTTAAGTGAATCATTTGGTCATTAAGGGAATCTGGCTTTCCGCATTGACTTTGCTTGTCTGAAGGTCACAAAAGGGGATCAGATAGCCTCGGGACACTGCAACCATCATCAATACGAGTCAGCTGCCCAACGTCTGAATTTTGAGGCTGCTGCAGGGGGTCATAAGTGTGAAAAACATCGTCACTTTTTCCAGTGCCGTTGTAACTTCGAATGGCCACTAAATGAACTGTTGTAAGTCGAGGACTACCCATAACTTGTATTTTTTTCAGACCTAATGCAGGTTGATCTTCTGCCATGCTACTCACATGGAATGTAAGTCATGGTTTGCAGTTCCGCAGGAAACAAGACCCTCTCGATTGCTCCGTCATCTTCAGATTTATCCAGCCAACGACCACAAGGAAACTTCAGGCAAAGTCCGAGGCACGAAGCGTCCACCTCAACCCAGTCTAAAAACCACCCTTCCGAATGACCTGCAGAGAAGAACAGAATAACAGAGCTGGAAGGGACCTTGGAGGTCTTCTAGTCCACCCCCCTGCTTTTTTTTTTGCAGCAGATTTTTTGTTCTTTTTCCTTCCATAACATCTTACAATCATCACATTGTTACGTCATCATACCTGTACATATCAATCTTATTTCGCTTCTATATTTATATACATTTTATCTACAGTTCTATACATTTCTCTATTGTTTCTTGTCTGAATTAATTTATTTATTCCTCTTTTGCAACCATTTGTGCCAATTATCCCATATTTCATAATATTCAGACTCTTCTTTGTCTTTTAATTTTTGTGTTAACTTGTCCATTTCTGCACAATCCAAAATGTTCTGAATCACTAATTCATCTGGGGGAAGTATTACTTTGTTCCCAACATTGGGCAAACGTTATTCTAGCTGTAGTCAGAAGATGTTGTAGTATGTATTTAATTTAATTTTCATATTTCCCCTTGGTTATTCCCAGCAGAAAGAGTTTGGGTTTGTATGCTATTTGTTCCTCTGTAATTTGTTGTACCCACTTCAAAATTTTCATCCAATATTTTTGAGTTTCCGGGCAGATCCATCATATATGATAGAAAGTCCCTTGTGTTGTTGTTTTTTTTGCACTTCCAGCAAGTTGGATTCGTGTTCGGGTACATTTTGGGCAATCTCATTGGTGGTAAATGCCAACGATAGTCCAACCCCCTGCTTACTTACCTACTTAGGAGACACCTACACCAGGGGTGTCAAACTCAAGGCCCGGGGGGGCGGATCTGGCCCATGGGGTGTTTAGATCTGGCCCGCGGGGCCACTCTGGAAATAGCAAACAACCGGCCCGCAGTGCCTCTGCCAGCGAAAACGGAGCTCAGGAAGGCTGCATATGACTCTCGCGAGCTCCGTTTTCGCTGGCAGAAGGTTGTGTTGTGGCCCAGCAGCGCCCGGCTGAGCTGTTGGTGGACTCTGACAGCTCAGACCATTATGGGACTGCTCTGGAGGATGAGGAAGACTCTGGAGGGTGTTTGGAGTCAGAGCAGGGACTAGAGAGGCCTGTTGGCCACTAGGTGGCATCGGAGTCAGGGAGCAGTGAAGAGGAACAGAGGGAGGTTGTCCCTGATATGCGTATGCGTAGAGCTGAGAAAAGAAAGGAACAGCTGTGGAGAAGACGTCATAGAAGGAAGTAGGGACAGCTGGCTAAGATTGTGGCCCCTCCCAAAGAGTTTATAGGTGGAGCGACGGGAGGGGACTCTTTGCAGGAAACAACAGTCCATTTTACTAGCCGTTGAGAAAGCATTCCATAAGTTTAATCTTGGTTTCTTGAAGATAGCTTTCTAGGCTCCTAGCCAAGAGGTGGCTTTATCTATGTCAGTGATGGCGAACCTTTTTTGGCTCGCGTGCCATAAGTGGGGGGAGTGCAGGGGAGTCATTTGCAGGCGTGCCACACCCATAATGCAATTTGTGACACCCCCCAGTGCACATGCGCACACTACAGGCACGACCCCCCCATTTTTGCATGCTTTTTTAGCCCTCCCCAGGCTCCAGAGGCTTTATAGGAGCATGGGGAAGGCGAAACAGCATCCCCCCCCCCGGAAGCCCTCCGGAGGCTTCAGGGACCTTCGGGAAGCTTCCCTGAAGCCTCCGAAGCAATCAAAATGACTCTCCGAGCAAACTTCCGGTTTGCCCATAGGGCCGTTTTTTGCGCTCTGGAGGCTTCAGGGAAGCTCATGAAGCCTCCAGAAGGTCTCCAGGGGGGCAGGGGAGGCTCTTTTCGTGCCCCCCGGGTCCTATAAAGCCTCTGGAGCCTGGGGAGGAAGAAAAATGGCTTTAAAAAAGGGTGAACCCAGCCGGCCAGCTGACAGGGCAACACCTCGTGTGCCCTGACAAATGGCTACGCGTGCCATAGGTTCGCCATCACTGCTCTATAGCTTCCAGGTTTAACCTTTAGGCTTGGGGGAAGGAACGTTTTTAAACCCAGTTAAACCTTTAGCTTCCCAAAGGAGATAAATAGAGGTATGGATATTATGGAATCATCCCATCCTACAATTCTCCAAGGAATTTCATGCCATCCTACCTGTATTATCATGGCCAATCTTTATCTTCTTCAGATCTCCAAGGTCCACACATTCCACCGTGAAGACATCAACTTTATCTCGCTCAAATTTGTTCCGGTTAGTCTTAGAAGCCTTCAAGTAGATTGTCCCTGTTTTGGTTTTAATCACAAACTCCCATGGTTACAAATGAAAATAACTTGGATGGTGCCAGCAGTGACTGCAGAAGTCCAACATTTTATATGCTGTCCAACACCCAGCAATTTCAGGTGAGATAAATTATTTTCCCCTACTTTAAAGGTTGCACCTGTTTAGGACACAATTTGGATCAAATGCACATTGCATATTTCCCCATCATTTTCAATCTTAAGACAGTCATAAAATCCATCAAGAGATTGGTTTTAGGTTTCCCAGATTTTGTACATTTGCTGTAAAAATCAAGAGTGAAATAGCAGGAGGGAACTCCTTCTGGTTATTAACGAGGCTGAACATAAATTACTCTGCTCTTAATAATAATAGCAATAGCACTTAAACTTATATACTGCTTCACAGTGATTTACAGTCCTCTCTAAGCAGTTTTCAGAGTCAGCATCTTGCCCCCAACAATCTGGGTCCCCATTTTACCCACCTCGGAAGGATGGAAGGCTGAATCAATCTTGAATCTGGTGAGAATCAAACTGCTGGCAGTGGGCAGAGTCAGCCTGCAATACTCCATTCTAACCACTGCACCAGAGATAGATAGATAGATAGATAGATAGATAGATAGATAGATAGATAGATAGATAGATAGATAGATAGATGATAGATAGATAGATAGATAGATAGATAGATAGATAGATAGATAGATAGATAGATAGATAGATGATGGATGGATGGATAAAGAGAAAGAATATAGACAGATAGAGAAACAGAAAGACAATGATAGATAGATATTGTAGATAGACAGAAGATAGAAATAGAGACAGATGATAGCTTAAACTTATATACTGCTTCACAGTGCTTTACAGCCCTCTCTAAGCGGTTTACAGAGTCAGCCTCTTGCCCCCAACAATCTGGGTCCTCATTTTACCCACCTTGGAAGGACGGAAGGCTGAGTCAACCTTGAGCCGGTGAGATTCGAACTGCCAAATTGCAGGCAGCCGGCAGTCAGCAGAAGTAGCCTGCAGAAATGCACTCTAACCACTGCACCACCATGGCTCAATAAGCTGGAAAGAAATAGCCCCAGGGAGAACCCACCCTCACCCACCCACCCCCAAAAAAGGTCTGGACATGCCCCCCAAAATATTTATTTTAGATGTAAAGGGAAAAAAAATATTTGATTCAGCTATACAGATAATCCTAGACTTATTTTTTTTGAAAAATGTTCTTTATTTTTCCTTTCAAATTCATTCTTAAATATACATTCTTATAATTGCTGTTTAACATTTGTAAATTCATATCATTTTTCCACCTCTATATTCACATTTTCATACTTTCTTATTTCCCCTCCCCATGATTTAATAATGTGTCGTCTGAGTTATTTGTTTTGTGCTTTGTTCCCTTCTTTTTCTATTTGTATCTTTTTTCAAGCCAATCATAAAATCGCCCTGATGTCCTTAAGTGCACTGATTCCTCATTGTCCTTTATTCTCAATGTCAACTTATTCATTTCTGCACAATCTAATATCTTCTTTATTATCTCTCCTTCTAATGGGATTTTGTCTGCTGTCCAATTTTGTGCAAATACAATTCTAGCTGCTGTTATTATTTGTACAATCAGATATGAGTCTTCTTTAGTATATTTATCTGGTAGAATATCCAATAAGAATATCTCTGGCTTAAATTTTATGGGTTGATATATCATTTTCTCTAACTATGATTGTATTTTAACCCAGTAGCTTTTTGCGTCTCTACATGTCCACCACATATGATAATATGTTCCTGGTAATTGGTGACATTTCCAACATTTAGCTGATTTATCCTTAAACATTTTTGCTAATCTTTCCGGTGTCATAGTCCTGGACTTATGACCACAATTGAGACCTCAACATTTCTGTTCCTAAGTGAGACAGCTGTTAAGTGAATTTTGCCCTATTTTGCAACTCTTCTTGCCATGGTTGCTAAGTGAGTCACTGCAGTTGTTAGTAACACAATTGACTGTGCTTGTCAGAAAGTCGCAAAAGGGGATCACATGACCCCGGGACACTGCAACGATCATAAATATGAAGCAGTTGCCAATTGGAAGGATTTTGATTGCGCGATGCTGCAATTTTGATGCAGGGATGCTGCAAAGGTTGTGTGAAAAATGTCACTTTTTTCACTGCTGTTGTATCTTTGTCACTAAAGCAATGGTTGTAAGTCAAGGACTACTTGCATTGATGAGCAAACAAACGTGTGAAGATAAAAACACTTGCAGAAGGAGCCAATCAAAGTACGGAGCCAGTTTGTCCTGCATCCTGGGCTACTCATTAAACCAGTGACGTGCAGTCAGGTGAGGCAAGTGAGGCACAGCCTCACCACTCTCATCATGAAAAAAAAAGTAAAAGGAAAAAGCTGAGCTAGTTGCTGCCTCACCGTGGATGACTCTGCTTAACCTCACTGGTGCTCTCCCTCCCCAAGTGTAGTGACTTCCTCCCCAGGCCCCCATTCATTTCTCTCTCTCACACACACAGCTGGATAAAACTATATAAAAATCTAGCCCAGCTTCACTGATTACAAGTGGCTCCACCTGCAATCAAACTACACTTGGGGAGGGAGAGCACAAGCGAGCACTGAGGAGACCACAGGAGGAGGCAGGAAGCCAGGCAAAGAGCCATGCTGTAGTACACACACTTCCCCCCAGCCTCTTTCTTTTGGAAGGCTCAGCTTCTCTGCCTCTCCTCTCACCCCAGCCTGCCAGCAGGAGGTGGTGGGTGGGCTTTATTGTGTTCCAGGCATTTCCCACCCAGACAGCAAGCTGCATTTGCAATGGTGGAGGTGTTTGGGAAAGGCAGCAGGGGAATGGGGGGGGGGATGGCAGAGGAGCTGCTTTCAAGCCACTGGAAAAGATATCCAATCCAACTTTTGTGTGTGTGGGGGTTTGTTTGAGAGTGAGTGAGAGAGGGAAGGGGTAGGAGAGATAGTCCAATCCAACTTCTGTGTGTGTGTGTGTGTGTGTGTGTGTGTGTTTGAGAAAGGGGGAGGAAGGGAGAGAGGGAGGAAGGAGGGAAGGAGAAGAAAAAGAAAAAGAAAGAAGGAGCAAAGGAGAAAAACAAATGCTGTCGCTTTAAATTGGAACTGAGCATGCCTGGCTGTGGAATTCTGGGAGTTGAAGTCCACAAGTCTAAAAATATTTGAAACCCAGCACTGTGTCAGTGCCTCACCAGTCATAAACCTCACCGCACGTCACTGCATTAAACTATTGGCCAACATCCACCTGAATGATTTGCATAGGTGAGTTTGGCTCCTACCTGTGTCATCTTTGGATCCGTAAAGGATGATAAAGACATTGGAGTCCGTCCCGGCATTTTTCTTGTCTCCTGTTTTCACTCTTACCGTGAATGTCGTTGAATTAGCTGTTAAAAGAAGAATCTCTGTTTGGGAAGGGGGCATTTCTGAGAATTTCATTTCCCCTTTTGTTCCACGTTTACAATTTTGCTTTGAATGAAACAAGAAACGTTTCATAAAAGTGAGCGGAACGCCAGAACTAATAACCTCTTCATTAGCGTGAACTAACTGTCACTGAACAATGCAACAAGGGAGAGGTTCAAATTTTAATAACCCCCTTTTAGAAGAGGGGAAAGGTGATCCAAACTATGAAAATGGGGAAAAAGAGAAAAGAAAAACCTGGGAATAGAAATAAATAGAAATAGAAACAGAGTAGAGTAGAGTAGAGTAGAGTAGAGTAGAGTAGAGTAGAGTAGAGTAGAGTAGAGTAGAATAAACAGAGTTGGAAGGGACCTTGGAGGTCTTCTAGTCCTGCTTAGGCAGGAAACCCTATATCATTTCAGCTAACTCTTCTTAAAACTGCTCCTGGGGAGCCCTCTGAATCTTTAATGTGTATAGAACCTGTAACATTACACTTGTTATTTAAGTTACCTATTAGTCCACACCTTGAAGACTTATAGCTTCCTGCACCGTGGGTCCTTGGTGCTCTCTGAGCTTGGTGGTTTTCTGGCAGACATTTCATTGCCAAAGTAAGCAACATCATCAGTGCTAGAAGGGAGAAGGGTTTGCAAAGGAGGAGGAGGAGGAGAGGAGAAGGAGGAAGAGGAAGAGCAGGACTGTGGGGTCCTTGGTTCTCTCTGAGCTTGGTGGTTTTCTGG